>NC_048600.1:97095372-97357872 GCF_003668045.3 Cricetulus griseus
AGCACCTGGAGTTCAGTTGAAGAGAAGGAGGAGGGATCATACGAACAAGGGGGTCAAGATCATGATGGAGAAAACCACAGAGACAGATGACCTGAGCTAATGGGAACTCATGGACTCTGGACTAACAGCTGGGGATCCTGCATGGGACTGAACTAAGCCTTCTAAAAATGGTTGGCGGGGGGTGGGGGTGGGGTGGGGTACCTGGCAGTGGGACCAGGATTTATCCTGGGTTCATGAACTGGCTTTTTGGAGCCCATTCCCTATGGCGGGATACCTAGTTCGGCCTGGATGCAGAGGGGAGGGGCTAGTCCTGCCTCAGTTTGCTATGCCAGACTTTGTTGACTACCCAAGGGAGGCTTTACGCCCTCTGAGGAGGGGATAGGGGTGGGATGGGGAGAGGTGGGGGTAGGGAGAAGGTGAGAGAGGGGGAACTGGGGCTAGTATGTAAAATGAAAAAAAATTAAGTTAAAAAAAGAAAGAAAGAAAAAGGAAGCCATAGAAGAAAAAAAGAATGGGCCCTTCCCTGGCACACTCTCTTGGAGAAGAAATAAAGGAGCTATTCTATTTCTAGAGCATGGCATTAGGAGTGAAATGGGCATTTCTTGTGTCTTACTCAGAGACCTTTTTCCTACACCTAAGCTGTGCTTTGTGCTCAACCTGTCATATAGACAATGTCATTAGAAAAAAAAAACAACACAAACAAACAAAACCACTTAACAGGTCACTGGTGGTCCTCAGTTCAAATTGCAGGTCCCAGTCCTTATCCATGTATAGGTTATTGGTCAAATCGTACCCTCTTGGGGCTTCTGTTTCCTTCCTATTAAAGTGAGAATGGTCTGTCCAGCTTTAGAGAAGAAAATTCATCTCATTACAATCTTTTTATTATGTTTTAGTGTGTGTGTGTGTGTGTGTGTGTGTGTGTGTGTGTGTGTGTGTGTGTGTGTGTGTGTTGGGATGTACGTGAGCCACAGCCTGAGTGTGGAGGTCAGTCAGAGGACAACCTGCAGGAGGAAACTTTCTCCTTTCACTCTGTGGGTCCCTGGGGTCAAATTCATGCCATCAGGCTCTGTGGTAGGTGCCTTTACCCACTGAGCCATCTCGCCAGCCCAGAACTTACTTTATTTTCTGTGTGAGTCGGCTTATATGCATTTCAAAAATAAACTTTAATATTAAAAATTTTGTAATGAAAACATATGCAAAATCACATCCCATTTAGTGTGTGGGCCATCTGCCTGTGTCATCTGTCACCCCACTGATCGCCAGGCTTGAGTGGCTGATCTGGCTGACTAGGTAGCTGTCCATTCCTCCCTTAGCACTTCATGTGCTTCCAAGCATCCAGGCTAAAAGAGGACAACTTTCCTCTACTAGGGAATAAGTTGTAGGTCAATCCTCTACTAGGAAACAAGTTGTAGGGGCATTTGCCTGCTAAATCCTCCAAGCAAGCTCTCAGAATTTATTGTAATATTAATCTGAGGACAGATTCCAGGAAACATCAATAGAAGTTACATGTTGTTTTTTTCTGTACACTTTGGTCTATCTAATATCATTTACCCATTAACACTCTGGTCATACCTACTGTACATGAAGCCCTTGATATATTCTATAAGAATCTGAGAACCATCCCTGTGTCCTATGCCCATCACCCTTCTCACTTCTCACAGGTGTTGCAGAGGAAGGAAGAAGTGTGGGCTATTGTTCTGCAAAGAAGGTTCTCAATGCTAGGTGTAGTATTTATTAGTTTAATATCACACTAGGCTTCCGGTTTTCAATTTAATCTTTTACAAGCTGCTGGGAACACCCTATTTCTAAAACTGACCCAGTAGAGGATATGGGTTGTTGAATCAAAAGACGAGAACTATCTGTCCTTAGGAGTTTCCCTAGCTAAGTGATCTCAGCAGCAGGCTTGAGGAATAAGGGCTTGGAGCTGGAAGTGACTTCTAGAAGGCGAGGGTTTGGGATTTGGTGATTCCTTCAAAGGGCTGCACACATTGTGTATACTTACTGAATGTTTGGTATGGAGCTTACCTGTATGCTGGGTGGTTAGAAAGGAGGGAGAAAGTTGGGTGGAGGGAAGAAGAGAGGGAGGGAGGGAAGGAAGGAGGGAGGGAGGTAAATCTTGAGCCATGTGTTATGACTGAGCAAGCACTTGCTTTGGGTCCTGCTCACACTAACCCATTCAAGATATTTTTCTGAATTATGTTATTTAACTCTTCCAACAACCTAATGCAGCATAAATTCCACTGTCATCAATGTTTACACATGCTCGTGATATAAAAACTAAAAGAAAAGGAGCAACTTGTCCAAAGTCAAACTAGGCATTTCCAGAAAGCAGCTGCTCCACTTGATTCCAAAACTGGACTTCCTAATGTCCTGGGTTATATTTCTTGGGAAAGTCATTGCTTCTCTCAAATAAGACATCTGCTTATTTCTTTATTTCTTCCCCATGAGGGAACAAAGGATGTAAGACCACTTCCAAAGTCACTATGTATCTACAGCTTCTTGCCTGCAAAAGTGTTTTACCCAGAGATTGATGAGTGTGGCTCATGGACCAAATATGTTGTCAACCAATTTTTTTTAATAAATAAATTTTTCACGGGACAGCCATGGGTTTTCATTTTTGCATTGTGTGCAATAGAATGGAGTAGTTGTTACAGAGATTTGAGTGACCACAGAGCCTAAAATATTTACTATATAACCCTTTATGGAAAAGGATTGTTGACTATTAGAACATACTAATGTCTAGGGTTTCGTTTGGCTTGGTTCTAAGTTTTGAGACTAAGTAGTGCTGTGTAGTCCTGACTGGCCAGGTGTAGTAGCTCACACCTTTAATCCCAGCACTTGGGAGGCAGATCTCTGAGCTTGAAGCCAGCCTGTCTACAAATCGAGTTTCAGAATAGCCAGAGCTACACAGAGAAACCCTGTCTCAAAAAACAAAAAACAAACAAACAAACAAAACAAAAAAAAGAAAAAATATTCTAGAAGACCACATATCACCTGTAAACAATTGGTGGGTAAGTTAGTGACAACTGTTTACATTTTTATATGCTGGAATTTTTTATATGTTGGAATATACATGATTTATATGTTGAATTGTTGTCATGTTGTTTTTGAGACAGGGAATCATATAGTTCAGGCAAGCCTTGAACTCTTTCAAACTGGCCTTAAATCCCTGATGCTCCTGCTTCTACCTCTAAATTAACACCATACACAACTTTGCTTTTTTGTTTTGTTTTTTGGTTTTGGTTTTGGTTTTTCGAGACAGGGTTTCTCTATGTAGCTTTTACATATAAAGTAAAAATATTTTAGGCTGGAGAGATGGCTCAGAGGTTAAGAGCACTGAACTGCTCTTCCAGAGGTCCTGAGTTCAATTCCCAGCAACCACATGGTGGCTCACAACCATCCGTTATGAGATCTGGTGCCCTCTTCTGGTGTGCAGATATATATGGAAGCAGAATGTTGTATACACAATAAATAAAGAAATTCTTTTTTTAAAAAAAAGTATTTTTTTAATTGGGGACTGGAGAGATGGTTTAGCATTTAAGAGCACCAGCCTATCTTGCAGTGGATCTGAATTCAGTTCTGGCACCCACATGGGGGCTCACACCCACCTGTAACCCCAGCTTCAGTATCAGATGCCCTCTTCTGGCCTCCCTAGACACTGCATGCACATGGTGCACAGACATTTGGGCACACCCATACACATTAAAAATAAACACAGAAAAATGGCTCAGTGATTAAGGGCACTGACTGTTCTTCTAGAGGACCCTCGTTCCCTGTTCTATTCTCAGCACCCACATGGCAGCTCACATCCATCTGTAACTCCAGTTCCAGGGGATCAGTGCCCTGTTCTGCCTTCCACTGGCACCAGGCACACACATGGTACACAGACATACATGTAAGCAAGACACTAGTAGACATAAAATAACAAATAAGTTCATTTTAAATATAAAATAAGAATGAATTATCATTTAAAATAAGTAAATAAGCAAACATTAAAAAAAAATAGAACCTTCCTGCTACACTAGTGTCCTAAAGGACTACGGGTTTGCTTTCCTAGTTGACACAATACAAATGAAACACACAGTACGTACATATCTATCTGTTTGTGCCTAAGAGTGTTATTACTTTGAGTCTACAATTCCATTGCTGATGACCAGGAAAATTTGACAAGTCAGCAAAATCTTCCTTTGTGGTACCATCCAAGGTGCCCACTTGCTCCTTCGTTCCACAGATATCTTACTGAGCAACTGAAAATTTCAGCAGCTCTCCAGGCAATGGCAAGTAAGAGGCGAGAAGGCCCTATTTCTCTGGATCTTATTCTCTGTGATGTAATTTCTCATGGGCCCCTGAAAAATCCCACGTCTCCCACTATACAGAGGACTGGCCTCAGTTCTTTGACCACCTGCCCAAAGATATGGAAGTGGACATCTCAGGAACTTAAGGCCTTTAAGGAATTTCATATCATAGAATTTAGGTGGTCACTCAATTCCCCACCCCACAAGACATAAATAAATCACAATGATGAATCTTCGTCAGGATGCAGTTGCGGTCTGTGACTCCAAAGCCTGTCCTCCATCCCTATGGTGTGTGCTCCATCTCCCTCCTGTAGGACCCTCCCCCACCCCACCCCCCCCAGCCCCACCCCCACCTTCTCATTCATCCTGAAACTCGTCTTCTCTTAGGGAGAAGTTTTTTGTTTTGTTTTGTTTTGTTTTTTGTTTGTTTGTTTGTTTTTCGAGACAGGGTTTCTCTGTAGCTTTGGAGGCTGTCCTGGAACTAGCTCTTGTAGACCAGGCTGGCCTCGAACTCACAGAGATCCGCCTGCCTCTGCATCCTGAGTGCTGGGATTAAAGGCGTGTGCCACCACCGCCCGGCGTAGGGACAAGTTTCACTGTAGAGTGAAACTTTCATGGGGTGGCTCATGTAGTCATGCAGTTCTAATTGTATTTTCCTTTTTTTTTTTTAATTTTCATGACACGGCTGGAGAGATGGCTCAGTGGTTAAGGTCATTTATTGAGCTTACAGAGAGGACCTGGGTTCAATTCCCAGCACCCACAAGCCAGCTCACAATTGTCTGTAACACCAATTCCTCTGACCCAACCGCAACACTCTTCTGGTCTCCAAGGACATCAGGCACACACATGGTGCACATACAAACATACATGCAAGCAAAACACTCCTTCACATAAAAAAAAAAACCAATACATGTTCATGGGTATAAAATCTGCTAGCAAATCTGTAATTGCAATTAACTTGATTTTGACTTATATTGCCTGCCTGGAGTAGTAAATAAACTGTAGGTCTGGGTAGGACAATCTCAGGGCAAGAATAGCCAAGTTACCAGGGAGACCTACCTGCACACACATGGGAACTGTTCCCTGCACTATAGGTGTAGCTTCCTGCATATTTACTGCATATACGGGTGCCTGGTGTGTGTGTGTGGGGGGGGGTGTTAACACTTGAGTTTTGAGAGGGGGGGAGGTTTGGGTGTCTGGTGGCCCACGCTAGTTAGAACTACAAAGTCAAAGCTGTGTTGATAAGTAGACGGTGATGGTGGCTTTTTAATGCTTTTTCCTGGCTTAACACAAACTGATGGGCATTATTCTTATGATATTGAGTGAGAGACAGGGGAAACAAGGCTTTCAGCCAGAGACATTTACTCTGAACACTTCATTATCCTGCCTGAGTGGTGCTGGGAGTCAGAGAGTTCTCCTACAGGGCAGAATCACAAGAGGCAAGAATCTGTCACATGTCACAACAAACTAGAAAGCAAGAAGGTGAAACGAAGGGCCCCACTTCTGTGAACTTGTAACCCCTTTCTTAGATAAACAGTGCTAGGAGTAAACCTTGGGTGGGATTCCACGCATGCACCCACGCCCTTCGGAGCACAGGTGATCCGATACCGGTCACTGCTCTGCGTTTCACAGAGTCTTCCTGACTCAGAATCCCCGAGTCTGCTCACCAGGAGGTCTGACCCCGTGCCTAGCACATGGGGGCTGCGGGCCTCTCTTCTCCCTTGCGAATATTCATCTCTACCTCTGACCCAACCGCAATTTCCTCCCAATCCGTTGCGTTTGAAAGTGCAAGCAGTTAAGAGACTGTACTTAGAAGTTCCTTTGTTCAAAAGTTACGAATCCGTAACTTTTGTCCTTCTTTGCCCAATTCTTCCAACCTGATTCTGAGAACCCTAAGCTTCCAAAGGGCTATATTCTACCCCTGGGAAGTGGCCTCCCATTTTCACTGACTGGAAAGTGTGAACAAAGGTGTCAGCCAGCTTTGCACAGGTGATCTCCCTCAGTGTCTATACCTTTACTGCATCCTGGCTATTAGGAGTATATTTCACCAACGGAGGTTCAAAATGGCCTCTGCCCCGGGAGCTACTACTGTTTGTGGATCTAAGCAGCCTCTACCCCTGCAGGTCAGGTCCAAGCCTGGAGGTCTGGGTGCGGCCTGCACCTCCTTTCTTCCTCTCCGGGTCCCAGGGGAGATGTGGCAGAAACTCCTGCTGCGCCGAAAGGCTCATGGCTTCCTTCCGGGCCAGACCTGGGTGGGAGGAAAAAGTTTCTTCAATGGCTTTGGGGGTGCCTGCTTTAGGTGACAGGCAAGACCACCGCCACAGTGAACTTGAGTTTACTAGAGCGCGTCTCTAACTCCCGGCACCGATACCGAGGACCTCCTAGAACTAAGAACCAGAAAAAGTGGGTAATCCGCAGCTGCAACAGTTGGTACAGCCACAAGCAAAGCTAAGCAATCATCGGGGTCCCTCCAGCCCTAGCGCGTTTATTATGTTCCGGGTTTAGGCTACAGAGCGTGCCCCAGGTGTCCTGCTCCTCCAGGCTTGGCGGGGCTAGTGCAGCCCTGCTGCAGCGGAGCTCCACTTTCGCTACTCCCTCTGGCCATAAATTAGTCGGTGGGCGCCTCCTTTCAAGGGTCCTAAAGGCCTCTAGCACCCTAACTACGCGATATGGGCCAGCTGTCCTGCAAATCCGAACAACCGGGCCTGACTGAGGAGAGCCTGGAGAGCAGAACACAGAGAAAAATAAACGGGGTCCCTCCAATTCGTTCTAACCGTCCCCAGAGCCACTCTCTTCTTCCTGGTGCCCATTCCCAAAGGATCTAACTCTCCACCACCCCGCTGCATTTCCAGGTTTGCTACCTGCGGACACCTTGGAAACTCTCTGCTCTCTTCATCCTCCCCTTACTCCCCTCTTCCAAGGCACCCCAACTTTCTCCAGCTCTCTCACCTGAACCCCCGAAGCGCAGTTTCTTCTTTCTGGACTAAAGTTGAACGCGCTGCCCGTGGAAAAGCCCCCCCACCCCACCCAGCCTAGGCTGCAAACCACTTGCTGAACAAGTCCAAAGGTTAGCTAAAGTTTGGCTGATAAACAGAATCGGTAGAGAAGATTTGGAGCCCCCCCAAGGGTGAGTACAATGGGCTCTGGCAAGTCCCGATCCTGGCCCAAGTCTCCGGCTCCGTTGGGTTGTCCCTTAGGCTCTCCCACTCTCTCGGTTTTCCCCCTCCCCGCCACCATTTGCATCTTGCCGAAAGCCGAGCCCTTCCCACTCATTTGCATATCTTATATGGCCTAATGGTGGCGATCATGGCAAGTTAGAAGTTTTCTGACTCCTCTCGGAGGAGACTCCGGGACCCCAGGGAGTAACAGGTGTCTGGAGGCTAAAGGGTGGAGGGGTTCCAGGACTCGGGGTTCTCTTGTAAAACTCCCCTCCACCCTCCTCTCTCACACCCACCCATCCCCTCACCCCCTTCTTTTTTCGTCCTTGGAAAATGGTGTCCAAGCTCACCTCTCTACAGCAAGAACTCCTGAGCGCCCTGCTGAGCTCTGGAGTTACCAAGGAAGTGCTGATCCAGGCCTTAGAGGAGTTACTGCCGACCCCGAACTTCGGGGTGAAACTGGAGACACTGCCCCTGTCCCCCGGGAGCGGGGCCGATCTGGACACCAAGCCGGTTTTCCATACTCTCACCAATGGCCACGCCAAGGGTCGCTTGTCTGGGGACGAGGGCTCGGAGGATGGGGACGACTATGACACTCCTCCCATCCTCAAGGAGCTGCAAGCACTCAACACCGAAGAGGCCGCGGAGCAGCGGGCAGAGGTAGACCGGATGCTCAGGTAGGCAGCAAGCGAGGTGCTGGGTACGCCCCGGGCCACCCCACCCCCCCATCCCCCCGGGTCCCTGGAGTCAGTTTCTGGCCCGGCGCTGGAGGCGTGTGGTGCAGACTATTCGCCTACGAGCCCCTTTCCTATGGGAAAAATTCCCCGAGGGTGCTCTGCTTCTCTGCTAACAATTGAACCAGTCTCTCAGCCGGGTGACCTGGAAGCCGAGACTTCATCTGCTTCTACCTAGGCCGCTGCCCTGGACGCAAGCACCTTTTTGGTGGTACCCAGGCGCGAGAACCGAAGGTATGAAGCCTCAGGTCACACGACTAGAGGTACAGGTGGGTGCAGTGAAGCAGCTGTGAATTTCCTAGGACCTCAAACTATGCCCCCACCCACTTCTAAAACCTCAAGCCACGCGTTTCTCCCAGAGACCCGCCGCTCTTTGCAGAGAGGCTCTGGAAGCATGGGTGGCTGAGGCCTGGGAGGCAAGTTCTTTGGGTTCTTGCTTCTACAGCTCCAGTGCGAGCGAGCGAGATTCGGGTTTAGATTTGTAAAGCGGCAAGCTTGCTGTAGGGTCACGATGGACCCGTGCTGGGCAAAAGAACCCACGAATGAAAGGAAGAGAGAATAGGTGGGGTCCACGCTCCTAAGGCACCCTCGGCCCACTTTGTGGAGCACCTGGTCCCAGTCTGACTGGGAAAGGTGGGCGTGTATACATCTTACTACAGACACCCCTGCGATCCCGGGGGATCCGGCGGGCTGGCAGTCAGTCGGGTGGCTGGGATCACTTGCCTGTCCTCTCGCACTGGCCTACACTTTGACAGCTAGTTACTAATTATCCAAGGAGCCAAGTGATTTCCCTTAGACCACACGTCGTTCCGGAGCCACTTGGCTTCAGGAAGGAGCCCCTCGCGTGGCCTCTGACTCTTAAGCCCGGAGGCTTTAAAGTTTCAGGATCCAGAGTGAATGCCCGGCCTTGGAGGCTCGACTCTCTCTCCTCTCCCGCAGGGCAGTGCGCGCGCGGGCTGGGATATGACCTTGCATTTGAATTTGCGCTTTGGGGACCCGGCCGCTTGCCCTCTAGTCAAGGCAATCTGAAGGACTTCTAGTTTTGTTTTTTAATCCCCCTAAATATTTTTTCTCTAATTCTCAAGCTTGAGTTTCTTCCCTCGCTGTTTCTCCATGTGGCGGTGATTTCTCTCCGGCCGGGTTTAGGGGCCTGGATGTTATCAGGAGTAGAGGGAACGGACTGGGGAGCGGAGCCCCTCCGAGCGCTTAGGGAGCCAAGGTGATAGGGAGGTTGTCCTGGGCCCGGCTAAGCTACCTAGCACCCCATCGCCAGACCCGTGGGGCCTGGGTCCCTCCTCCTGGCTGCCCTTCCCCGCTGTCTAGTTGGCCTCGGAGCCGACCTAGGGAAGCCGGGGAGGCCTAGTGCATCTCTCTACTGCGATCCCCACACCGTGCTGGACACAGCGGAGATGTAACATAAACTGCAGCACGTGGAGTTAGGGTGTTATTAATTTATTCCTATAAATCATCAACAGAAAGTACACAAAGACCGTGATTAGGTTGAAAAGAGAGGCGGGTTATTCATTGGTGAAGTTGTAAACTCGGCTTAGAAGGGAAGGAAATCAAAACGCAGGAGGGGGTGCTCGCGGGGCGCTGGCACGGCACACGCACTGCGCCGCAGGGCGCGCCCCCAGGTCCCTGTGTCACTCCGGGAAGCCAATACCCGCAGGGCCCCGCAGGCACAGAGCCTGTCCGGGTCGGAGGTCTTAGGACATGGTCCTTCCCTCCCCCAAGCTGGTGGAGAGCAAAAGGAGAGGAGCCCAGACTCCAGCTGGGGTGAGGACCCAGGACACACCCTAAGGTTTTTGTCCCTTTCACAAGCTGGTGCCGCCTTCCCTCCCCCGGGCCTCCTGAAGCTTCCGACGTTATTAAAGTAATTTTTCAAGAAATTGCTAGCGGCTCCCCGGTCGCTACACAGCCGGCTGCAGGGTACCAGGCATCTCCCCCGCCCCAACCCTCCTTGTTCCCCTGTAAGTCAGAAAGAAAAGAAAGGTGAGCGGGGGAGGAGGGTCACACTGTGGTGCGCCTGGACGCCTTCACCCTGGCTGGAGGAGCTTGGCCTGAGAGGAAGGTCGCAAACTGTAGCGTCCTGCAGTCACCGACTGCGGGCCTGGGGGCTGATGTGTCCCGGGCACGTAGGAGAATCAGCCGCTACCTAGGAAGCAGGAACGGAGGCTCCTGGCCCGCGCGGTTGGGGCACAAGGCTTCTCTGTTCTGGGCAACAAAGTCATTGTTGAGGAAGGAGCCGGTCGGGCGGACAATGTGGCCAGCGCGGGTTGGCGTTTGACAACACCTGCTCTGGCTCCCAAAAAGCCAACTTTTACTGGTGATCCCGATTTTATCCCAGAAAGGAAACTATATTTCCCAAAAACTCCTTCTCGGGGCCTCAGAGCTCTCTCCAGGGAACACGCAGGACAGACATTAAGGGGTCTGAGAGGTTAAAAAAAAAAAAAAGAAAAAGAAAAAAAGAAAAAAGAAAAGAAGAAAGAAAGAAAAGAAAAGAAAGTGTAGCTACGCCATCTTACCCCCAATTCAAAACTTGTAATTCCGGGCCTGAAGGTTTTGTCTCAACGGTTTTTGTGCGGGTTTTCTTTTGATTTTTGTTTTGTTTTTCTCTTTCTTTCTTAACTGTTGAGTTAATGTCCCCTTTGCACAGAACCATTCACACTTGGAACACAACCTATTTTGCTAGGTTTCTTAGGCACGCAGAATACAGGTAAAGCAGTTCAACAAAGGAAAAACGCCCAAATAATCTGTTAAAGCGGTACCGTATTAACTTTTAAAACCCAAATACTGTTTTCTCTAACTTTTGGAGCTATTGTTTGTACCTGTTAGAAATGTTTTTCTACTCTAAAAATATCTTTGGAAATGTTAGCCAGCAATGAGTGTTTAGACGATCACTGGTATTTATGTGGTTATGTCTAAAATGTTGATTGCCGTGTTTTTCTCTCGCTCACGGTGAATTCCTCCAGGTATGACACTGGAACGCATTTCCTCTGCTTTTGTTTTTATTATTTCATTAGGTTGTTTTACTTTATGTGCCTTTATAAATGCTTGAGAAATTTGTTAACTTATGTGTAATTCTCAAAAACATCTCTTTTAAAGACTGCCTTCTCACAAATTCAATAGCCAAGGCATGCTGAAATAGTCACAATGCAGATGCCTACAATATCTCCCTTGATTGCTGGAGATTTTTAATACATTAAGCAAATTAATTGATTTTACAGGTACCATTGAAAAATAATTGTTTTACCACTGTGTCTAATTTGGTCTCAGCTTTAACGCCAATTTTTATTGTTTCATCCGAACCCAATTTTTTTTCAGGTTCTATTAAGGTAATATATATCAACAAGTAGTGAAGGACTGTTTCCATAACTGCATTAAATAAATTGTACATACATTTGTATTGTTCCTTTAAGACTCTTGATCTATGCCCTCTGTTTTACTTTCTTGGTCTCTTAATTTAAATGACAGTTCTCATTCTAAGTTTTCCATTTAACAAGCAAGAAAGAATAACAGTGAGGAGGTTGGAAACATTCTAAATAAAAAAGCCTCTGTGCCATCCCTGTGCCTTGTTTATAATGGCAAGCTGTGCCTGTGTTTGCAAGACATAAGAAGCCTGACTACATTCTCAGTCCAAACTTGAAATCCACAGAACTGTCACCTCCCAGGCAGCTTTTCTGTATCAGAGAGATACAATCGCACAGGCAAATGGGGCATTGAGATCATTAATGTCTCACTCCCCAAACTGAAATTACTCTTCTTTAATACGATGTATTTGGGAGGCAGGCCTGTGGATAATTAAGAAACAAAACAAAAACAAAAACAAATACTTTACCTGCTTTGCAATGGTCCTGATTCTTAACCGGAGGGAGTGTTGCCATTGTATTTGAAAACACTTTTCTAAAATTCCACTAACAATGTAATATTTGGCTACAAAAGGAATCACAACTATACAAATGTTTATGAAATATCTCAGTTTGACTGAGGGAGGTTTCTAAACAATTTTTTAAACATCCAGACACTCTTTGGAAGACTCCTTGCCTCCCAGGAAGTGGGCACACAGGCCCACCCCTCCTTTAACAAAACTGGGCCTCCTTTTGAGAAGTAGAAAACCTGCTGGAGAGGTTTAGACTGAAACAGGGTGGGTTGAAAAACTCATTTGGCTCCGTGTCGAATCAGCTTGGCCAACTGGGGCCCTAGCACCTCCACTTTCCTGTGGGGCTCTTGCCTTTTAGTCTCTTGAAACCCAAAGAAAGCAGAATAAAGCAAGAACTTTAGCTTCTGTGGCATGCCGGGTGGGGAGTGTGATGGGGTGGGAGTGGGCTTAAAGATGAGCATTCTTCTGTGCCTGTCTCAGAAGGAAAAGCTAAGTCGTGAGCACACCACTGGGGAAGCGTCTAACCCTCTCCCATTTTGTTTCCTTTTAGCCATACGCCCCTCTCAAGGTTGTCATTTGGACAGGTAGAGAGATATGTTAGGATGAGTTTTGTACTTAGCAGGTGAATATTTTTCCCTGGGCTTTCCCCACCAGCACCCTAATCGTCTGCTTATCTGTCTAGCGAGGACCCTTGGAGAGCTGCCAAAATGATCAAGGGCTACATGCAGCAACACAACATCCCCCAGAGGGAGGTGGTTGATGTCACAGGCCTGAACCAATCCCACCTCTCCCAGCACCTCAACAAGGGCACCCCCATGAAGACCCAGAAGCGAGCTGCACTGTACACCTGGTACGTCAGAAAGCAACGGGAGATCCTCCGACGTAAGTGTTTTAAACCTGCCTCTGCTTCAACCTGCAGTGACTTTTGTCCTCACTCTGACCCCAATGGGCTGCCTCAGTTTCCCCTCCATCCAGAAGGCCTTGTAAAGTAGTTGGAAATATAAGAAGGGGGCAGGTAGCGTGGCCTTACTTACAGTTGCTGCACAGTGGGTTATCTTGTATGTTTCCCTCTCGCACCTCGCTACATAGCTAGTTGCACTGAAAAGTCCTTCAGTATAGACAGTATACCTTTTAGACTTTCTTTCCAACATCCCTTTCTTTGTCTCTGGTTGACACACGGCCACAGGTCTGAGTTACCAAGAAGACATTACATAGTGGTCAACAATATTGATCATCATTATTGTTATTTTCCTCCCCTCTGGGAAAAATACAAATATCTAAGGGTTTGTATTGACAACCAGAACCTGACCCTGATCCTTGGAAGGGGTGGCAGAGGGGTGGGGGTGGGGAGCTAAGTCCAGAGACAATTTAAAGTGCTTGCCCACATTTACCAAGATTAGAAACTGGGGCTCAGCTGTGAGTGACTCCATCTAGTGAAGACGGACTTTCTGTCAGAGGCAGAATACAGTTAGAATGTCTGCACTTGGAACCAGTTTTTTTTTTGGTTTTTTACATACTTAATTTTAATTAAATGTTCTTAGCTTTTGAAAGAAATTATTAAAGAAAAATAGAAAAAGATTCTCATTTTGCAGCAAGTTGCCCACATACTAGGTTATCCCACACGTTTCACAAAACCACCAAATTTACCAGATTACTTTTGAAATGCTACTACCATCTAAAAGTCAGATTTTGTTCCAATGTCATCAGTTATTGCATTAACAATGTTTACGGTGGATTATCTGTGCAGAGTGACATGTGGTGGTTTGCTGATTCAATTCTTATCACTTCAGGGTTTTTGTTTGTTTAGGATTTTGGTTTTATTTTGTGTGTGTGTGTGTGTGTGTGTGTGTGTTTTCAAGACAGGGTTTCTCTGTGTAGCCCTGGCTGTCCTGGAACTCACTCTGTAGACCAGGCTGGCCTCGAACTCAGAGATCTGCCTGCCTCTGTCTCTCAAGTGCTGGGATCAAAGGTGTGCACTAGGCCAGGTTTATTACAGTTCTTAACCCAAGGTCTCTTTTCTGTCCCAAGATTCCTTCCACCCAAGAATGCTGAGGATCCTGGGTCTTTAAGCTGAGAGGGGTTTGAACCTTGAGCTGTTTTTACTGGGGGAGACCATACTTAGCCATTCCACTTGAGCTATTTGGACCCAGTCCTTTATGTAGAACACTTTCAGCTGCTGCCTCTCTATCTTCACTCAGCCCACCACTGTCACTCCCCAACTCACCCCCCCCCCAACTTCCCTCCCTGGGCTAGGAGCCTCTGTGTCTTTTTGCCAACATTTTCATCCCCATCATTTTCTTGATAGGATTTTTCTCTCTTGCTGGACAGTTGTTTTTCAAATTGCTCTTGGATTTGTTTTTTCTTACACACTGCTCCAAAATGATCATGTTTATTGTGCCAGTGTCTGTGGGCAGAAAGGCCATCAGTGGCAGGAAAGGTTTGGGGCAGTTGTCTCCAGCTGAGGTTAACTTTCTGGAGTTGGAACATTGTATGGACAGGAGTAGAAGCCACAGCAAGGCTGTCTGCTGTGTCGAGGACTCAGTCCTTTAAAGTATGGGCTCACTGCCACCCCCACCTCCCACCCTCATATGGGTGATATTTGAGGGATTGACCTCCTGACATGAAGCAGCTCTTCAGTTTCTGCATGGCTCCAAAACATTCTCAGGGGCCACAGTCTCCAAAGGCCAGACAGCCCTAGGACTGGCTCAGCAGTCAGGGTGGTATGCTCTCAGCTCCCCCAGGACAGACAAAGTGACACAGAAGACACTGGACGGTCTAACAAGACAGGAGTCCCAGAAAGAGTCTCGGGATGCTCAAGAAGGGGTCATTGACCAAGTGGACGGCAGTCTGCAAGGGACATTTTGTTCAGTGTTATTGTTTTGTGGGCTTAAAGTTACAGGAGACAGAACTTAGGGACATGTTCCCCCTCCTGTAATTATCATGCACACACCTTGTCATGTCCCAAGTACTATGCTAGCATGTAGGGTACACAGGTCCTTGCCTCCAGGGATTTATACTCCCTTGAAGGAGGTGAGAAGTTTGAGCAATTAATGGCAACTGCTTTCCAAGTGCTCTCTAAAAGGCATGCACTGGGCTGCAGTGATTGCAATATCACCTGGAGAAATCCTGGAGGACTTACTGGAGGAGGTAGCATTTGCATCAATTTTTAAGGATAAAGAAAGGACACACCAGCATGGGACAAAAACTGAGGATAGAAACAAAAGAAAGACCAAGTGAATGGGTTGAATGGAAAGAGAGAGGGGGGAATGAAAATATGATACATAAAAGTTTCGTGAAAAACCAAACTAATAAATGGTACTATTCAAAGGCTTTGTCTATACATATACAACTTTCTGGACTAGCTCCCAAGCCTAGGATGAGTCTGTTGGAACAAGTGCTCCAATGTTGTTTTAATAGGTATCAAACATCTTCTGTTTAGTTTGAAAGAAAGTGGAGGGGAATTGGTGGAAGTGGAGTACCTGTGGGAGTCTAGTTCTTCAAACACTGAGTGTGCCTAGGCCAGGTCCCTGAGGCCTGTAGGCCCTGACTGGCCCACAAATGCTCTGGGTTCAGACCTTGTGCAGACTACTGTCTCCCAAAAGAGCAGCCTCATACGGGGTCTGCCTGCAGCAAAAGCCTCCTCTACCTAAGTCAGATTTGGGGAGCTTGGGGTATTGCTATTTGGATGATTAATAAGCTAGTGGCTAGGAGCAGTCGAGCATTCTAGGCTCCTGTGACTTTGGCTATGTCACTCTGCATTCTGAACTTCAGTTTCTTTATCTGCTATTGGAAATAATGACACTTCTCCTGTAGAAAGGCTTCGAGAATTACACAAAGGGTTACATGTAGACACTGTTGGGCTGTAGAGATGGCCCACTTCCTGTGAACTGTAGTGAAGTCTGTTTGTTTCAAATGAAAAATCTCAAATGAATCCCAGACATTTAGGGTTATCCTCACTGGCTTCTGCCATTACTCATAGGGACTGTACAGATGCCATGCAGGGTCCACAGGGAGCAGGGGAGCCGTTAAATAGTTCCCTCCCCGGCTGCACAGGAGACTTCTGTCTCTACCTTCACCCTCAAGTGACAGCATATTGAGAGCTGCTGTGAAGACTGAGGGATATAAGGACTGAAAACACCTGGAAAAATCTGACTGTGGGAGGAGTTATCGTTTTCCCACATCATCCCAGGGAAGCTCATGGCATTCTGCTTTTGCATTTAGCAGAGTCTGTTTCTGGTGACTAAAAACACAGTGGGCATCAGTGCAAACAGAGCCCTAAAGTGGCTCAAGGACCATCTCAAATCAAAGGCTCCAGTGAGAGAGGCCATCCATCCACCCATGAGGCTACTGCTAAACAGTCACTGGCTAGACAAAGGCAGCCCCATCCACAGCTGGAATCCTAAGTCCAGGCTGGGTGGAAGCCCACCTCTTCCGTGGGACGGCCAAAATGGAAGTAAAGGCTATGACAATCCATAAAATCCCAGGTGTACAGACTGGAGACACTAGGATGGGTTTGTGGAGGGGTTCAAAGTGTTGTAGTAGTGTGGATCTGTGATCCAGTTGTCTGAGATTATGACACACCCAGAGGCATTACCGCAGGGTTCTGGAGGTTGTGGCTGGACACTCTGAGAACTGTGAGTTACCCTGGGAACTGAAAAGGGAAAACATCAAGGTCCGGAACATGGGGAGCAGGGCCTAGGAAATGAATTTGCTCTATGTCCTGCTCCTCTGCGAACCCTGCTCCATGCAGATAGGAGGTAGAGGACAACATAGTTCCCTTCTTAATAAAGTGGACATCAAAACTCATTCCAACCATATCGGCCAGGTTGTCTTCCACCTTCCGTTCATTCGGTGAAGGTAGACTGAAGGTGGCTCAGCCCCAGCTAGGTGTGTCCTTCCACCTTTCTCCAGCCCCTTTCTCAGCCCTTCCAGTCCTCTGTTTTGGACTCTGCATTTCCATCTTTCAAATTGTGTGGGCAGATCTTGAGCCACCTCCCTCATTAAAGGTCCCCTGAGATACACACATGCACCCCCCATACACATGACACATATCACACACACACACACACACACACACACACACACACACACACACACACACACACAGAATAGCGCCATACAGAGACACCTCATAAAACACACACATACACACACTATTGCCTTTGCAGTCATACTAGAAGTCTAAGGAACATCTTTTGTGGATACAAAGCTCCATATTTATTTCAAAGCATGATTTTAAAGGTTTAGGGTTTCACGTTTTTCAAAGAACCTCACATTAGAATACAGGTGCTCAGGATAGATGAAGAGCAAAGAGTGGGAGGGAGGTCTGCACACTGCCTCCAAATGTGGTAGGTAAGTGTAAATTACAGCTTTGAACAATTTTCTTCTGGGGCTGAAACTTGACTGGGTTCATCCCTTGTCATCAAAATACAAGCATTCAGAGCCGGGTGGTGGTGGTGCACGCCTTTAATCCCAGCACTTGGGAAGCAGGGGCAGGTAGATCTCTGAATTCAAGACCAGCCTGGTCTACAGAGTGAGTTCCAGGACAGCCAGGAACACATAGAGAAATTATCTCTTGACACTCAATCCTCAGAGTGTCACTTAATGTCAGAAGGTCAATGAGTCAAAGGAAAAGAATTAATTTTCTCAAAGCACTGACTTGGCTACATCTAAGCTCTATCCATGAAAGGAAAGGGTGGCTTTGTTGGGCACACAAGACAAGCAGAGAGGAGCCTGCCATCAGGTGTCCCTCTCTATCCCTACATGAAATTAGAACAGATTGTAAAGCTTAAGGGAGAGGAATCTTGCCCATTGACCCATCTGTCTGTCTGTCTGTCTGTCTGTCTGTCTGTCTGTCTGTCTGTGGAGTGAAGGCTACAGGCTCTATCAAATCTACTCCTTTCTCTTTTCAGAGTTCAACCAGACAGTCCAGAGCTCTGGAAATATGACAGACAAAAGCAGTCAGGATCAGCTGCTGTTTCTCTTTCCAGAGTTCAATCAACAGAACCAGGGGCCTGGGCAGTCCGAGGACGCCTGCTCTGAGCCCGCCAACAAGAAGATGCGCCGAAACCGGTTCAAATGGGGGCCCGCATCCCAGCAAATTTTGTACCAGGCCTACGACCGGCAAAAGAATCCCAGCAAGGAAGAGAGGGAGGCCTTAGTGGAGGAGTGCAACAGGTAATACCAGGAACCCACTCGAGCAGTCAGGGGAAGGATCCCTCTCAGTCCTGTGACATTGAGATATCGGTTATCCAGCTAAGTGAGGCTAAATCAGGGTCTCCCAAAGTGTGTTCTACAGAACCCCAAATTTATTTTATTAACTAATAGGCTTAAGACGCATCACAAGAGTACTTCTCCAGGAGCCACCGCATATTTTAGTATATTAAAAACTCTGAGGGGGACTGGTAAGATGGCTTAGGGGCTTACGGCATCTGCTGCCAAACCTGACTGCCTGAGTTTGATCCTCAGAATCCACATGGATGGAGAGAGAACCAAATCTTGCAAATTGTCCTCTAAATTCATTCATGCATGCTCATGAACACACACACACACACACACACACACACACACACACACACACACACACACACACACACACAATGTTTAAAAGAAGAATGAGAAAGAGCTAAGACGTCTTGCATTTAAGGAGCCTGTGTAGCATTGTTGTTTGTCAATCGTGGAGTCTCACCTCTGTGAAATACTAAATTATTATTCCCATGAATGATTATTTTAGGGGAGATATTCTGACATGAAATATGATGCTGGAGAGATGTGTTTCTGCTCCAAACAGTCAACACCAAACTGTCCCTTAACTCTGGCCTCCACTAACTGTATCCCCATGTGACTGGAAAGAAACCGGGGCCTGGCCCAGGTTTTATGAGGATTGGCATAGGGGCATGCACCTGTAATGCCAGCACTCAGGAGGCAAAGGCAGGAGGATGGAGAGTCTGAAGACCATCAGGGCTTCGGAGTGGAACCATATCTCAAGCAAACAATTAAGGAAATTTAGCGGGAGAGGAAGAATTGTTTAGATCTGTTTGGTCTGCTCTGTCTACACTGACTCAACAGACTCCGTTCTGTATTTTCACTATGTACAATCTTTTAAAAAGCAAACACTGGAAATCCTTGGAGAATCATTTTGGCTTCATTCTTTCTCTATTCTCTTTCATTCCAATTTTGACTCTAGAGCTTTTGCTCCTTGTTCTGGCAGAGGCCTATGGGGCCTTTGCCGTGTCTCTGAGCTGAGCATAGAACCAGGAAAGCTGAGCAGGGAAGAAGCCTGGGTTTGACACAAGGTCTTCCACTGTGTCCAAGAGCATAGCTCACAGTGGGCTAAGGGTTTCATTAGTGCTCATAATCAGAGACCTGCCCTCTCTGGCTACCCCTTTCCACTAGCTCTTTGCCCCAGAGTATGAATGTGGAATCCATATTCCCTGTACCTTTTGGAGGTATTCAAAACCCCAAAGCCTGGATGTCTCTCAAAGTGCCTGGAAGAGATTGAGATAATGTCAAAAAAGTACTGTACTGCCTTTTGTGAGGCAGTAAATAAGTGTCAGGAAGCCAGTCACTGGGCCTTCTCTTGAAATTGCTGATTCTTGGCTTGTCCTCATCTAATAGGAGCCATATAGGGACCTATGCTCAGCCTTCTAGGTAGCGTGGTTTACCCAGGGCCCACACTTCTCTCCAGCCCTCTCAGATACTGTGAGGATGGCCTTTCTCTGGACAGGCTTCTCCCCAGCCTCTGCTGACCTTCAGCCCCCTACCATGACTGTATGTTTGGGGCCCAGCACACACAATTCCCCCAGCCACCCTCACTCACTATCTTCCCTTCTGTTCTTTGCAGGGCAGAATGTTTGCAACGAGGGGTCTCCCCCTCCAAAGCCCACGGCCTAGGCTCCAACTTGGTCACAGAGGTTCGTGTCTACAACTGGTTTGCAAACCGCCGGAAGGAAGAAGCGTTCCGACAGAAGCTGGCCATGGATGCCTATAGCTCCAACCAGACGCACAATCTGAACCCCCTGCTTACCCACGGCTCCCCTCACCACCAGCCCAGCTCCTCTCCTACCAACAAGCTGTCAGGTAAGTGGAGACCCAGGCCTTGCACTGCCTTGGAACTGGCTGTCGTGGTCCTCGCCAGTCTCACTCTGTTCATGGTGCTTCAGGGGAGCGGATACTTTGAGATGGTGACAGACCTGCTTCCCTCCCATTTCTAGAACATTCTCATGAGAGAGAAGTGTGTGCCTCTGGTCAGGTCTCCTCCCTCTCCTTGCTCAGCTGCTTGGCCCTCAAGGAGCCCTTTGCCCTTTTCTTCTGTCTTCATTCTCCCTGGGTGGTTGCTGACTCGGCCACCCAGATTATCCCCAGAGAAGGCTGCCTTTTCGGGGTGCTAGGTCCAAGCTACAGGTGGGGAGATAACAATGATGTATCACTGGTCACTATGATTGAGAATGGCATTCTGGCCACCCTCTGCCAGGCTGCACCATAGCTTATCTGGCACTGTCTAGTTTCAACAGGAAGAGTCAAGTGGCTATTAGGGAAGGGACTCTTGGGTGGCAGTCTCTGTTGTGCTGAGCAAGGATTAAAATGCTGTCCATCACTTGAATCTTCTGTGATGAGCTGGCTAAGGATCCATGTACTGGATCAGATTATCTCTGCGGTGGGGGTTTGAATGTGTCAGGATAGAAGCCTATATCCTCACGTGGAAAAGGATCCCTATATGCTAAGCACTGTGTCAGCCACGTCTTCTTCTCTGGGCCTTCGTTCTCCCAAGAAAGTCAGCTTAACAGAAACGAGGAGGTGCTTACAGATGGTTGTTTGGTGCTCATGTATACCAAACAACGCTGCTTCCTGATCTGAGAGGAAAGGCTTGAGAAAGGCAAGCCAGTCATTGTTGCAATCTACTGTCCCTTTCTCCCCTCTCTTGCTAGTTACCTTTTTGATGGGAAAGGCCCAAGAGCTGGGAGTTGACCCATGTGTTGGGTAATCCAAATCATCAGGACAGGGACTGAGTTACTAGTTGGGTGATATGCAGACATTTGTTCCATGCCGGCCACTTACAGGAGACACAGCCTAAGACCTGAAATTGGCCATCATGAATCCTGGGACTGGTTTGAGTTTCTCTGGGACCTGCTATGAGCGCAAGGAAGGGCTCAGATACCCCAAAATAAAGTTGGCTTATTCATGAGAAGCTAAGAAGCTGAGGGCAGTGAGGGGAGCATACGTTGGCCTGACCACAAGTTACTTAACCCCTTTACAGCAATACAAAGCAAGGTTTAGTGGGTAGGTAGGTGGTAGGTGGCTTATGGCCAGTACTGAGCAGGGCTGGAGCATTCGCCCACCATGGTGATCCATGGAGCTAAATCTGGAAGCTGTGGGGGGCGTGGTCGGGGCAAGGATCATTGTTGAGAAGACAATGGCCATTGTGCTAGGACCTGTGATCTCCACACCAAAGTCAGGGAGCCCGCAAGCCAAACAAAGACTCAGCAGCTTTCTGACAACCTGGGGTTGTACTGAGGTCACCAAAGGGTCGCTAGCTTAGGTTCTCTGTGCCCTGGCTGCCCTAGCCAGAGAGCTAGGGCAGCAGGACCAGGCATTAGAAACAGCACAGAGGTGGGGACAAGGACAGGAGACAGTCTCAGACGGGCATCTGAGACATGTATGGTCCACTGAAAATGGAGTCTCTTGGATTACCCCAAAAGTCTGGACCTTTATGACAATCGAGAAGGATAGTGCCCAGAAGGACTTCAAAGAAAGAAACAGGGGCTTAGAAACAGATAATCTGTCCAAACTCACACGACGGTGATTAGGCATTGAGTCTGCTGATTCTTGCAACATAAATATGCATTAAGGGCTAACCGGGTCCTGACAATATAAACTGGGAACATAGCTTCTTGATGGAGCACGTTCCTAGCCGGTATATTTAAACAGGGAGAAAAGGGGAAATGCTGGGGACACAGGGCCCCCCATCCTCAGGATTTTCTATCTTGTAGGACGGACCTCTCGCCAGCATGGAGACTCCAGAATCAGCTTGGGTTCAAGGTTATCTCTGGGGGGGCATCGTGGGCTTTTCTAGGGAGAGAAAGAGCCTACAGCTGTCACAGGGAGATTCTTAGGAGACACTGGATATTTTCAGTGGTTGTTTAGGCCTTCGTTTTCACTCAAGGTCCATCAAGGTAATCTTTGATCAACCAGGGACTAGATTCTCTGGTGTCATTTTGAAACAGTTCTAAGTAGACAGATGATACATGTGAGTAACTCACATAAGTTCTGAGTTTCCTGTTCATCAAATGGATGCTGGGTGCATTCGAGGATTAAATGGGTGGACCTGTAAATAACCACTTTTCCCCACAAACCACAGTGAGATCACTCCTGTAGTCTTGGTATTGCAGAGGATAAACGAGGCAGTGGGAACAAGGGCAGGAGACAGGAATCTGTTTTCTTTTTTAATTTCACACACATGGACATTAATCCTAAGAGGCAGTGAGATGAGTTGTCATCCTGGGACTGGCAGAGAAGTGACCACTGTGCTCTGTGATGCTGGAACTAGAACCCTAGATGCCCTTCTGAGGCTGTCAAGATGGCTCTTAGGACTTTCCCCAGGGCTTGTCAGCAGTGCTCAAATTTGGGCTGCAGAGCCTCACTGTACCCTCCCTATCGTGGGGCCTCCCAAGTCCTTGGCTACATCACAAACTTGGAACCTAAAACTTTGAACCAACATCCAGTATCAGCACTAGTTATCTCTATCTATCTATCTATCTATCTATCTATCTATCTATCTATCTATCTCAATCTTGCTCACTCTCTCTTATTCTCCATGTGCATGTATGTGTATGGCATGCATATATGTGTGTGTGCATACTCACATATGTATGGGCACACACCCACTGTGTGTGTCTAAACCATGGGGTTAGACATTCCTGAAAGCCACTGGAGATGCACTGTATGGGCACACACTCTGTGTGTGTGGGGGGGGGGAGGGTTGTGGTTGTGTGGGTGTGTAGATGTGGTGTCTAAGTCATGGGGTTAGATGTTGCTGTAAGCCACAGAAGATACAGTGCAAAGGAGGCTAAGAGAGGAGCAGGAGGTTGTGTCCAGTGTCTTTCTTGATGGCTCTCTGCCTCATGTATTAAAACAGGGTCTCTTACTTGAACACAGAGTTCACTAGATTTACTTGTGAGATTACACTAAATTTACTCTAGGTAGCTTTCTTACTCTGAGGAACCCCTGTTGTATCAATCTCTCAATGTACAGAATGACAGATAAACCCTATGCCCACCCAACATTTACACAGGTGCTGGAGATCCAAACTGTGGTCCTTATGCTTGCATCACAAGCACTTTTACCCTCTGAGCCATCTCCCCAGCCCCTAACCCTCGCAATCTCTAAAGCTCAGCTGGGGAGCAACAAGGCCTCAAGGTCCAAGCCCCCTGCTCTGCACTATCGCTTCTCTGGACCCCAGGACCTGAGCTAGGAGGTCTGGCAGCACCAAAGAGAGGAACCTTCCCCAAGGACCCTCTTTCTGGAGATTTGAGCCTCCTTTCCCTATACAAGCCCCTTCCCTCCCAGCCATGCTTGCTGCATGTGCCCCACTTGCCCAGGATGACCACAGTGTGACCCTGGTCCTGGAATGTCCTACACAATAGGGATGGCAGGAGGAGCACTTTGCCTCTGTCAGCGGCCAGTTGGTTACAAGGTACCCTACAAACACAGTCAGCAGAATCAGCTGTTTTCAGCCTTGCCCCTCTTGGCCTTTACAATCACACACCAGCATGCAGCCAGGGGTTGTCATGGCTTTGTCTCCCTTATGCATGCTTAATTGACAATTAAGCTGGGGCTTTGAAATAGCCTGGCTGCTGCTGCTGGGCCTTCATCCTTCCAGTGAGTGTCACAGGGGCAACCTTTGTCTCTTCTTCTTGGGGGCCTAAAGTTACTGTAGCAGGCTGCAGGCAGCCATTTATCTTCAGACTTTAAGGCCTTTATCTGTTGCCCTCCCCATTCCAGCTCTGGCCAGCAGGAGCTGTCCCTGGTTATAGGGCCCCGTGACAACCCGTTCTGGGGCCATTGAGCAGACCCGGAGTGATGGCCTCTACCTCCATTCTGGAGCTGAATCAAGGAAAAGGCCCCCAAAAGGTCAGAGGGCAGGGCTGTGGCAAGAAAAAGGAGCTGGTTGGAGACTGGTGCTTGTATTGATTGGCTCAGAGGAGGAGGAAGTTGTGGGATGGGAGCTGGGCTAGCCTTGGCCCAAGACTGGTATCTGTAGCCTGATCTGGGTGGCCTTGTTCATTGTACACTTTGCTCTAGTCTAAGTCACCTGGCTACCTTCCCAAGGAGGCAAGGGAGGGTCACTGGGTCCCCATCAGCCTTTGCTCTCCCACACATGTCCTCTCTCTTAAGTGATCTTTTCAAGAAGAAATAGGCACTCGTTCTTCAATGGAGTCAATGAGTCACAGAAGGAAGAAGACACCTCCCTATGATGAGCTTTGGGCCTCTGGGCCACAGCCTATAAGGACATATTGTTTCCGTGGCTGATGTTTTCTCTTGCCTTTGAACTCTATCCCTTCCTCTCCCAGCCCAGCAGACCAGACTTCTCTGACATGTGTCAGAACTTGAAAGCAAAGAGTCCTGCCTCTTGCTTCTGCCTTACCCTCTCGTGGCAGCATCCCCAGTGGATGCAGGAATCTAAGCCTATGGCTTAGATAAAGCAGATTCATTCCTAGTCAAGGTAAAAATGGTCAGGATAGCTGCACTTTTCCATGGCCCAAAAATATACCGTACCCAAGTAGACCTCAAACATACCCAAGAGTAAGATGGACTGGAGATGAGAAATTACAATGTTCTGTGTTGATTCAGCACTTCCTCGGTACAAGGCTCTGGACTGGCATCTGAGCGCTTGATCTCCTTTAACCTTTCCCAAAGGGTGGGAGGATGGGTGCTATCTATATTGATGTCCCTCTTTGTCAGCTAAGGGAAATGAGAATGTTTAGAATGTGAGTAATTTGTCCAAGTTCATAGTTAGTCAGCAGTAGGATAGGGACAGGTTTTAACCTGTAATATACTGTACATGAGAACTAACACACACACACACACACACACACACACACACAGAGAGAGAGAGAGAGAGAGAGAGAGAGAGAGAGAGAGAGAGAGAGAGAGAGAGACTTCTATACTTCTGCTGTTCCAGTCTGAACGACTAAGGTGAGGTGAGGAAACTCAGGGCCTAGCTAGTTCACTGTTTCTTTCCCAGCTGCTGCCCCTGAACAAGGTGAATTCTGTGGAAAGAAACAGGCCTCTCTTTCTGTGTGGGGATTTGAACTGCCCTTGCATCGGCCCTGTCTGGGGCACTAAAAGCTTTAACAACTTAATGGGGCCTGTGAGAAGAGTAGGTACCTCAGCTCACCTCTGGGAGCTCCACCCCCCTCCCTGGGCAGCAGACAAGAGGAGGGGGTTTATGAGGGCAGCTGTAAAAAATATTCATCTCAGCAGCAAAGGTCCCCAGAGTGAATGAGCCAGCCCTATTGTCCCTTAGGAGGAGGAGAGACAGAATCGCTTGGAATCCTGGCTTGCTCTAACAGTACAGAGGTGCACAGGGCTCCAATGTTCTGCTTCTTAGGGACTTAATCTGACTGTCATTTTATCTCCTGAACTTGAAAGTCATTTTTATCTTCTGGGTATCACCCCATCAACTCACACTAGATTGGGGAAGACAATCAGGATATTAATGAGATTAAAAGGCCGAGTCTTAAAGGCATTCTGCTGTCAGCCCCTAGGGGGCCAGTCTTGGCCTGCATACAAAGACACAGGGCAGGGCACCGGTGGGCTCTAGCCTTAGCACAAAGGGACCCCCAGCTGATAACAAACTCCTATCACCTGAGGCAGCCCACTGGCTATGCCTAATCCCTCTGAAGTATCCTTAGAGGATTTGAGAACTCCTTGCTCCCCACCTCCCACCCCTCCTTCCACCCACATAGCCTCTGAAGAGGAAGGAAGCTGCCAGGAAGCATGGAGTCCAGCCTGAGGCTTATGGGAGAAGTGCTCTTGGAATCTGTTTGTAAAATGTTTGTTGGGAAATAACAGAAACTTGGAGAAAGTGAAGCACTAGAGGTAGAGAGAGAGGCAGAGATCTGGGCAAGCCACCTGCTTAATAGAAGGCACAAAAGCTGCCTTATGCCTCTATCCCCTTTTCAACAGGAAGTGAAAACACAATTTCGGAAGCAAGGGGGAAGTGTGTGTGTGTACACACGTCTACACACATAATATGCACACATACATGTGAACATATACGTGTATATTTTGCATATAATATTTATACTATATATTAATATAGTATAATCTATCTTCAAAATAAAGTCAAATGAAGCATCCACTCCTAATTATCCTGGGCTGTTCATCCTCTAAAACACAGTCAGGCAACTTTTTTAGTAAACAGCCAAAAAGTGAATTGTTTCTAAAGCTATGTGGCCTCAGTCGCAGCCATTCAACCCTGCGGGTGTAGCAAAAAGCAGCCTTAGTCTGTGCATGCGATAGTGTGAGCCTGTCTCCCAACACAGCCTTCCTTATGGGATCTGAAATTTGAATTCATGTTATTTTCACATAGCATGACATATTCTTCTTTGGATTTGTTTCCAACTATCTAGAAATATAAAAACCAGGGCCAGAGAGATGGCTCAGTGGTTTAGAGTGAGCACTACTCTTCCAGAGGACCTGAGTTGGGTTCCCTGTAATCATGTCAAGCAACTCATGACCAATTGTAACCTCAGCTCCAGGGCATCCAACACTTCTGGCCTCTGTGGGCAGGTTCACAAACTTACACACAAATTTTTTTAAATGTACATGAATTTGTATGTATATTTATACACACATGCACACATTTATATGCATATATGTACATACACACACACATATATATATATCATTCTTGGTTTACTCATTAAGTAAAAGCAGGCTACTTGGGTCAGCAAAACCCTCAAATACCACTCTGGGGAGCTAGACCAGGCTCCAATGAAACTAAAACTTTCCAGGTGAGCCCAGTGTGCCACCAGGAGTTGAGAGCTAACTCTAACGCTTCTCCACATTAAAGTGCATGCCCATTATTTGGGATGTATCAAAATGCATATTCCGAAGGGGGGATGGAGATGGGGGTGGAAGGAGGGTCCTGAGTTTCTGTATTTTGGTACTGGCAAAGGAACAAAGGAGATGGCTCAGGGGCCTCAGTACCAGTAGTGAGCATCTTGGAGCAACTCCATTAGTAGCTAATCTCCCTCTGTTCCCGACTTTCCTTTGACTGACCACCACCAATCCTGTTTAGCATGTCTTTACAAGTTCTTCTAAATTCAGTGGGCACAACAACAGAACCATGGGTCATGGAGGAGACATGAATTCCAACCTCACCTTAGTCACTTATTTCTGTGTGATCCTAGGCAGGCTTCCGGAATCTGAGCCTCAGTTTCTCCCTATGCAATGGGCTGGAGGAGGAAATGGTATGATGCATATGTATATAGGGAAAGCCTCAAGGACATAGCAGGCTTTTGTAAATATAGGAGACAATAGTTATTCCCCACAGAGGTTGCTTGTGTTGCTATTTTGAAGAGTGTTTGTTTGTTGTTGTCATTTGGGAGGGGTCCCTTATTTCCCTGTCTCTATTGGAGATCTTGTTCAATCTTGATTTTTAGAGAATTTGGGTATTTTCAACTAGATGCTCATCTTGGTGTCTGTAATAGACTCAGACTGGCTTCTTGTCATATAGCGGGTATAAGGCAGTTTCTCATCTTCCCTAGGACTTCTGGGTGACATCTACAAGATGTCTTCAGCGTCATGGGCGTTTAGTACCCATGAGAAGCAGGTGTGATATTCATGGACTGATGTTGGGACAAGGGCTCAGGACCATACATTAGGAGGTCAGGGGCAGCAGAGGACCAAAAGTTTCCTGTACCTAGCAGAGTCTTTTTCTCCTTTATGAAAGTGGGTATGAGTACCCTACTTGTATGCATTGCTTGTGTGTAACTAGGCTATGGAAGCTGCCAACTAAAGGGAGGATGGCACTTTCCTGAGGAAGGCTGCCTCTGAGAAGTTTGCCGTCCTCTGTTCTGAGAAGGGAAGCTGACTCCAACTTCAGGCAGAGGCAGTGCAAGAAAGGGAGGGTGGATGTCAGCCTGCAGTGAGCACAGAAGCCTCAAAGTTCTTGGGAAGCCGCTTTTCTCACCTTCAGCACTGCTTTCTCTTCCCCTGTCTCTGACTCAGCAGCCTCCACAGTAACACAGTGAGTAGCAGCAGGGTGGACTTTATCCTTCTAATACTCTGGGGATAGAGGTCAAGAGCAAAGTTTCTTGGGTAGCGTACACTACATGTTGGAGGCACATCTTGGTGATGGGCTTGGGCACTTAATGGCTTTTCCAAGAGGTGTCTGTCTAATGGGGGATGCCATGAGGTTTGCTGCTTCCAGACAGCCCCTCCTTAGTTAGGGCCACACTGAGATGGACGTACCTGGAAACAAGGTGTAACTCTCAAAACAGTCCATCTGAACTGATTCTGTCATTACTTGGCTGTGTGTTCTCAAATAAGCTCCTTGGTTTCTTGGCCAAGTAGGGATCCTAATACCTACATAGGGCTGTTGCAAGACTTCGTGATAGCACATACCCCAGGTCATCTTATTGCTTGGCCAGGAAGACTGAGGGCCCTTGTAGAGCTCTTGAGCTGACCAAGGAAGGGCTCTGGGTCTCCTTGGGTTCTTGGTAAGGGTGTGGCTCTGCAGTTTCTATGAACTTTGCTCATCACTTTAGACATCCAAAAATCATAAAACAGAAACACTAGCAAAAATCTGGGGTTCTCAAATCCCCTTCTTAGAGCAGATCAGAGTAATCTAGGGAACTCATTAAACATAGACATGGTAGCTCCACACATACCTATAGGATCAAAATTGCTGAGGTGCAGTATTACTTGGATGTAGAACATTGTGACATGTGCCAGAAGACACTTGAATGCACAGCCAGTGGTTGGCTGTCACTCAGCTACACAGAACAGGAGCATTCTGAAGGGTTGACAGCTGGAAGATGAGAGGCAACTGGGGTCAAGAGCCCTGAACTAGGATTCAGGAGACCAGAACTGCTAACAAACAGGAATAATGTTGGGGGGAAAAATCATCAAACTTATTGAGGATTCTGGCCTGTCATGACTTGGAGACTGTGTGTTGCTTCTCGAGGCCCGGACGTGGCTGTTTGAAGTACAGAGAGAGCTTCGCCATTGTGGTGCTTTATTGTTGGGCTCATCATCTGTCTCCCTCCCTCTTTTTCTTTTCTCTCCCTCACTCCATCCCCGTTTCAGGAACTCTGTGCTGTTAGAAGCCTTCCACCTTTATTAGGGACCATTAGGGCTTTACAACATCAGCAGATTGGGTGGGGCCAGTCACAATAGACAGATTTATACTGGGTGTAAACAAGACACCTATAACTGCCAGAGGTTAACACTTCCGGGGCCTGTGAGTGGCAGTCTGTATGCCTGTGCCTTGGAACCCTGTCCATGGCAGGATGCCTCTTCTCAGTCCACACACACCTGTGGAACTCTGATGGCCATGAAGCCTGATTGAGTACTTGTGCATTAAGGATAGGAACTCTCCAAACAACGCCAGGAGTTTAACAGTGGGCTCGAAAAAAGAAACGTGCAGCCTATTTTCTTTGTTGTGTAGAATTTTACTCCAGGGCTCACATCCCTTCCTATCAAAGAAAAACACAGAAGGCTCTGCCTTGATCCTATAGACACAAGGGAGGCCTGAATGGTAGGATCAACCCTGAACTGTGAGCCCTACCTTAGCCCCTGACAGATTCTTCACTGTCTGTCCTGCTAGGCCTCGCACCATGGTATGCTCTACTTAATTATGGAATGAATGTATCTGTTATAGAGAGGCTCCTGATCAAATGCTTAAGGCATAAATACTCTGTATTGTCATTCTTTATTCCACTTTATTGTTAAACTAACCATAACACTCATTTTTCTATGGCATCTGTGAATAGTATTTAAAGCCTACCTACCCTTCTCTGGAAACAATGTCCTGATGCACCATCTCTTATCTCAAGTTTGCAATTCACAAAATAGTGCCAACATTAAGTGCTCCAAGAAACTTCTCAAAAAGCAGAGCCTGGCTTTCTCCCTAATGTTCTCCGAGCTTGATTTCTACTGATCTGGACTACTCATTGGTTTAGTTGTACTAGCTAGTCTCATGGTCTACCGATTTAGATCCCTTTATCATCTCTTACTAACCAATACTCCTTGAACAAGAAAAGTGTGAGACTGGGCCTTTCTGAGTTTCCACTGAGTGACCTGAAACCTAGACTTGGTACATCTGAGGTGCCTGAAGAGACAGGAGAAAATCTGCCAGACTCTGAGCAGCTGTCAGTTCTTTGATGGTGTTCTCCAAGTGCTCCTCTTCTCCTAGCACAGGATAGAAGCCAACCATCATCCATCTGCCAAAGACTCAGTGTCTCTGATACCTGGTGCTCCCTGGATCGAGCATCCACTCATCAGCTTGCTGGGTGATCAACATTGCTCTGTCATGATGATGCTGATGATAATTGGTGTGATGATGCTGATGGAGCTGTCCCAGTGATAGTGATGAAGAGGCTGGGGTTTGACCAGGCAAACCCCCACTTAGGAGGCAACTCTAACACTTGTCAGGCCTCAAAGGATCATGTCCCTGGGTATTCCCTCCTAGCGGGGGGATTGCTTAGGAAAAGGTCACAGTGGAAAAAAACTCTCTTTTCTAAGGCAACTTTATTAGCCCTTTAGTCTCAATACAAATGTCTGTTTATAGGTCCTTACTTTGTGTGGACACCCAGTGGCTCAGTCTTCTGATGGCTTTATAGCCTTCCTCACATTGCCGGCCCTCTAGGAGCATCAGCATTCTCCCTGTCTGCCAAACCTGGGAACCTTTGTTGCAGCCATATTACCCCTGCCTGCAAAGGCAACCTCTCAGAAAAGACAGTGACCCCAGGAGCCAGACTGCAGCAGGATACTGTCTGCCCCTACAGACATTAGATTAGCTAATGATGTCCATCGTTAACCCTTCTTTGGTTTTTAACCTTAGTTTCTTTTTTTTTAAAAAAAGGATATTTAAATTACTCACTCTGCCACAGTAAGAGCCCATTAACCAATCCTTTTCCTTACCTCAAAAACTAACCCAGTGGACACAGATGGGTATCCAACTTGGAAAGTATAAACTTGGGCATCTCACAGCTCCACAAGGCCCGCAAATCTTCCTCAAAAGCAATAAGATGACCTGGGCTATGTGCTATTACTTTTAAGGTTCACTTTAGAAACAGTCAACCTATATTAATATAAGCACTTGCTGTCATCCCCTAGAACAGATGTTGTGCTTGGACTGCAAGATTAGAGAATGACCCACCCATCCACCCCCTACCCCTGCCCCTGCCCACACACACACACACACACACACACACACACACACACACACACACACACACACACTATCCATTTCAGCACAAAATAAAGCACAGGGAGAAGGCGGAAAAGGCCTTACTACATACTACATCCCATACACACCCCTCCATACCCTCCTCTGACACCTACTTTCCTGAAATTGCACAGGCCAGGCACCATGTAAAAGTTGCTGGGAGGAAGCAGGGTAGAGAAGATGGATGGATGACATGGACAGACTAGATGATGACAACCTGCCCTCAGGGTGCATATATTCTCATAAGAGATGCAGCAGCCAAGAAAGGCTGCCAAGAAAGGCTGCAAACCCATACAATTGTTTCAAACTATCTGTGGGTTGTGATAAAGTGACTTAGCATATCAGGAATCCATTTGAGGATTATAAGGAAGAGGTAAGAGGGTCAGCTTTCAGAATGTGAGACTAGATAGGTGACTACCTCAGAACTTCCGCTGTCCACTGTGTCACATGGGCATCTGTGGCCCACTGAGGAGCCCGGTATAAAATGCTCTCCTGGGTGAGGCCTGTGGCAGTTCTCCAGTGCTGGGGAGGCTCTTCTGGCTGTGGCCTTGGACTCCAGGCTGAAGTGATCTTACAAAGCACCTGATGTTTGCTTGTAGACACCAGCTCTCTGGCAAGGACATGAGGACGAAGGCCAGCCTCACAGAAGAAAGGACATAGGGTGTCTGTCCCTCTTCCCCCTTGCCCGTAGGCTATGTCTGAAGGCACCGTGCACATATTTTTAGCTGCTTTCTCCTCTTCCTTCCTTTCCCCGATGTTTGCATTCACTTCGATTCTTTTTATAAGAAAACCAGTTTGTGGGCTTCCCTGAAGTGTCATTCAACATTTTACCCCTTGAGTCAAGAATGTTTGCCGTCCTCACAGGCCTGTCTGTGTTTCTAATGCCATGAATGGGGCTCCTACCTGAGGCCTTTAGGATCTACAACTGAGACCACCCTTGTGTTTAAGTTACTTTCATTTTTCCATCAGTTTCCTCTTCCTAGGCTTTCAGATATTCAGTCTCCTAAACTCTGTGCAAACCCAGGCCTTTATCCTTAGAGAGAAATAGTATTCAGAATGGCAAAAGTCCTGTGCTGTCCACGGAGAAACTGAGGCAGTAGTGCTAATTCATTTAGAAGCTTTGGTTTCTGGAATCCCTGACTTCAAGCCAAGAAATTGTTCACATTCTTTTTAATGACAAATGAGTATCTGAGGAATTAGCCAGACTGCCCATCTCTGTCTCTGTTCTCAAGAAAAGGGAATTAATTGTCCTTAGGTGGGGGTGGTATGAGGACACAGGGCTGAACCACTAAGGCTAGCTTAATACCCCCTCTCCCCTTCCCAGTACAAGGTTGGGGCTTCATAAGAAACACAGTTCTGTCTGTGCATGATTTATGGACATAATGGCTTCATTTTGGAAGAACTTTCTCTCCTTCACATGCTCCCTCCTACCCCAGTTCAAATATCTAGTTTTCAGAGCCAATGGGTTTGGGCTGTGCTCTGCATGAGGTTAGGAACACAGAGGAAGAATGTGTGTGACAGAGCCCTGGCCAGTTGAGTAATGTTTACTCTGTTGGTGGCTGGGGCACTCACCGAGCTGGCATAGGTCCACCAACTGGAGGAACATTCCTGCATTATCACGAATAGGAGCTGGCTTCAAAATGAAATGTCAAGGGTGAAGACATCCCACCAGGTGTTGGGTACAACGTACAGATCCCAGTAAAGGGAACCCCCAGGCTCCAGTGCCAAAGGCCATATGAGGGACAAGATGAGTCCATATTAGCCATATTAGTCCTCACTCTCCTTTCTCTCCTAATACAAGAGAAATTCCAGACATGATTTCCTGGTTGGCGTTGCTCTTTTCATTTTGTCTCCCAGCAAAGCCCAGAGCTTCTCTTACATTGTTTTATTAACCCACCTACCACCAGAGGAAGGAAATTTTTTATGTCCATTTTACAGGAGAAAACAACTAAAAAAAGACCAAGGCCTAAAAATTGATTGATCCAAAAATCATAATGGCGTTAAAGGGGAGACAGACAGACAGAGTTCTAAATGTCTAGAGACTGATGCTTTGTTCATTTCCAGAATTGAAATCTTTTCTGTTTTTTGAGGCTCTTGGAGAGGTGGGCTACATAGCTAGGGATCTACGAGCTATAGGCGGGAGCCCTGAACAGCTCTTCTCTGGAGTCTCTTGAAAGGCAGTCATGGCTGTCTCTGAACACACAAGGCCCAGCGGGCCCTGTATACACTGGCACAGGCATCTAAGAACACAACATGGAGCTAGCTTGCACAAGAACCATTACAGGGCTGGTGGGGAAAAATCACGCCATCAGTGACTCATTTTGAAAAGACAAGCCTTCACTGAAACGTTAGCCGTTTTACAGCCACTAGATGGTTAAAGGAACACGGGTGCCGTCCAACAACAAATGTGACACTTGAGCTTGAACAGGTCCTGAAGTTTGCCTAAGGAAGCAGCAGTCAGGAGGGTTGCAGGTCATTATCATGAAGTGGGGGACATAGGATTGTCCAAAGTCAGGAGGAACTGTGATTCCTGATGGGCATGGACGTGGCTAGCACCTGAGTGGCCGAGGTGGCTGGCAGATGTTCAAGGGGTGTACATGCACACACAGGGCTGTTTATTATATTCCAAGTGGCCACATTCAGCTTTGTGCAAATTTCTGAATTCATCTGGTGCTTCTCAACTGTGAAATTTGTGTGACTTTCCAGTGATGCCCCAGCAATAGACCTGGAATAGACAGATTTACACTATCAATACAGAACTGACCCTACTTTCTCTTTCTGCTTATTCTTTGATCTGGAGCATGGATCCTCAGTGCATCCGAGGTCTCATTTCTTCATTCTGTAAATGTGCCAGGTGCCTGAGGAAGCCACAATGAGTACCGCATCTCTTCCTTTGAGAGGGAGAGAAGTAAACACACGGGAGTACAGAGAGGCCAGCTCCTGATGGCAAATGTCTAGAGCATCAGTTCTGGGTCATGACCCCTTTGGGGGCTGAATGACCCTTCCACAGGGGTCACATATCAGATATCCTGACAATCAGATATTTATATTATGATTCATGGAAGTAGCAAAATTATAGTTATGAAGTAGCGATGACATTAATTTTATGGTTGAGGCCACCACAACATGAGGAACTGTTTTAAAGGGTCACAACGCTAGGAAGGTTGAGAACCACTGCTCTAGAACCTTGGAAACACAGAGGATGGGACCATTACCTAATAGAGTGAAGGAAGAGCATCTCCCCTGAGATGCTACAGGAAAATGAACAGTCTAAACAGAGGGAACAGCATAGGCAAGACACAGAGGTAGTGGCAGAGCCATCTGATCTGAGGCGACCTCATGGAGTGTGGTGAGGGATAATGTATTTCAAATAATGCAGAGTGCAGACTCCAGGGCTCCATTATGCTAGTCACAGGTATTTGGGCTCCTTCAGAAAGCAGCAAGGGGTCATCAGAAGTTTCTGGGAAGAGATGCTAGAGAGGTAACTTGGTCTGTGAAGTACTTGCTGTGCAAGCATGAGAACCTGAGTTTGACCCCCAGTTACCTCACCTAACCCCATGCAAAAGCTGAGCAGGGTGAGACAGGCTTATAATCCCAGTGATCCGGAAGCAAAGACTTGCAGATTCCTGGGACTTGCTGATGGACTATGACAGCATATCTGATGTGATCCAGGCTAGTGGGGAACCTTCTTTTTAAAAAAAGATAATACTAGTAACACAAGAGGGGTACCTAAGGATAAATACTCAGGGTTTTCCTCTGGCTTCCACTTGAATATAAAAAAATCCCAGGGTACAACTGGGTGAAGAGCCATATATATTCTCTCTGCTTTTGACACTTCTAGTCAGTCTTGCTGAATCAAAACTAGGAGATCTGTCTGTTTCGTAGGTTGTTGGGAATTCACCAATAACCCAAAACCCATGATGCCCAGGGAACGGTAGCTTCCAGGACCCCGGGAAAGACTCTAGATTGTATTAAGATACCTTGGCTCTTGGATCTACTTTCTGTGGCTCATAGGGTCCATGATGGTGACATAACTAATTAGTGACTTGAGCCAAGTAGTGAGTACCTCCATGTCACCATGACCTGCCACAGCGGTTTCTCCTATGGGTCTTCTGTGACAGTTAACCTAGTGTCTTCAGTAAATCAAGGTTAACCCAGAGCCTTTGTCATCTATCTCCATCCATGTCAGGGCTAGCAATGGTGATTGAAGAAGAAAAGATCACCCACTACTTAATGAAGTTTCCCAGCACAGTTTTTAAGTGATTAATAGGTTCTCAGTAAAGTTGTGTGACCTCGGTCATCCTACAAATATTTGGATAAAGACAGCTGAGAGTAAAAGGGGAGATACTTGGTGCAACGGTTATATGCCCAGAATGACCTGAGAACTTGCACACTCATTAATTGTGTTCTTTGCCAGGGACCTAAGGAGAGGACACTGTTAACAGTATGGATACTGAAGCCCAGAGAAAGTGCATAATCTCCCCATGGCTATGGCATGGTGGAACCAAGATTTAAGCCCCAGTCACCTAACTCCAGAGCCTCTACACTTTGCATTCCTCATCTGTTGTTATTTCAAGTGTTCTTCCAAATTCATGAAATATATAAAGACTAAGACTCCTTTTTTCCTCTCTCTCTCTCTCTCTCTCTCTCTCTCTCTCTCTCTCTCTCTCTGTCTCTCTCTCTCTCTCTCTGATAAGATCTGTATCTTCCTGGTATGTGGCCTGTGCATAATTGCTTAATATCTGTCCATCCCTGTCCCTTCCCCTGGAAGATAACTCTAGTGACTGTCACGTCTATGAGAAGAGCATCAGTAGGGAAGGGATACAGATGGACCCAGAACTGACAAGCCTCCTTCCTAACTCCCTCCACACTGCACTGACAGTCCCTGCCCCATAGCATGCCACCCTCCATCTTCTAGATAAGGATGCTGGAGCTCATTCAGTAGAGAGATGATAAAGCTGCGATCAAAACAGGGATCCTATAACTCCCAGAGATCTTAAAGGGGAAGTCTGGAAAGCTAGAGATCTTAAAGGTGACCCATCTGTGCTTAGCACAGCTGCTACAACACAACAAAGTTCTTTAGGGCCAATTAAAACTATGAGCTGCAGCCAACTTGGGCTGTGCTGCCTAGCCTCTAATGAGAGGCTCTGGGCTCTTACCATGCCCCCTTGTGAAGGCTTTTGTTTCCCATGGATATCCTTAGTTAATTATTTTTAAATAATCATCGTATGGCCTGTGGTAGGGGAGAAGCCTCCCTGTGACCCATATTTGATCATCAGAGGGTTGGCCCTTTTCCTTCAGCCAAATTAAATAGGCTAAGTCCAGGGACTGTTTGACTTGAGACCGAATCAATGATGGGGACAGGCTGGGAGGTGAGCACACACCTGACTCCCAGGGTTATCGCCACTCTCTCGGGAGCAGGGCATCTTGGGGAGGTAAATAGCTGATCAGAGAATCAAAACATGCAGGTGAAATAGGAGTGAAGTCTGGATGCTTCAGAAGGAAAGGGCAGAAGAGCAGCGGCCAGGCCTCCTGCCAAGTTGCTTCCTGGGCCATACGTCAATCAGTCTGCCAAGGCAGGAGCTGCTACAAGTTGCTCTCTATCAGAACATTCCATCCACGTTTAGAATCTGACCCTAGAATTCAAGAATCTTCTTATCCATGTCCTGAGATCTATCCTACTATCAGCTCACCCTGCCAAGCATCTTTGACCTCGGTCCCACGGTATTTGGCATTATGTTGGGAGCTGGAGAGAAGTTGTCTCCAGTCCTCAAACAGCCCTGGAGAGGAAGCATCCTCTCTATTTCATGAGAGGAGGTAGAGATGCAGAGCCAGACAGGATTTGAACCTACAGGTGTCTGTTTATAAACCTTAAAGTCTTCTCTCTGCCCCTTCTTGCTAGAAAACTTCCTTGTATTGATTAGAAATCTGTCCCACCCTTGTTGGTTGATCTGCCTCTGCCTTCAGAAGGTTCAGCTCTCTTTCTCCTACTTTTCAACCTTCCATCCTCCAACAGAAGTTGACTGAATGACCATCAAGTGCTAAAACACTGGCAATGTAACAAAAAGCAAAACAAAATAGATCAAAGTGGCCTACTCTGGGCTGGAGAGATGACTCGGCTCACAACCCAAAAGACAAACTATCCTACCTTCAGAGACCTTATATTCTACAGTTAAAATAGAGGCCACACCCCCTTACCCCAGAGGAAGATAGCTTGTTCTTGTGAGTGGTCGGGGAGGAGAAAACCATTCTGTTTTCTTGTCACCCACCATTGAAAACAAGAGGCACTGAGTCAGTGTCCAGGGGCCCTGGTGACACTAATGTTTCCTGTTGGGTTCATGTTGTTTTGCAGGAGTGCGCTACAGCCAGCAGGGAAACAATGAGGTCACTTCCTCTTCAACAATCAGTCACCATGGCAACAGTGCCATGGTGACCAGCCAGTCGGTTTTACAGCAAGTCTCCCCAGGCAGCCTGGACCCAGGCCACAGTCTCCTCTCACCTGATGGTAAAATGGTGAGTACACCTGGGCCATTGTAGCCCTGGAGCCGATAAGATAAGAGGCAAAACAAATACAACTTCTCACAAGGCCTACCTCAAACAATGAACCATTGTAGCCCCACAGGGGAAAATGGGGGCTGTCCAGAGCAGGAACGGAAAGGCAGACTGGTGACCCAGCCTTTGGCGGGTAGAAGAGGTGTTCAGTTTGAACCCAGCCAATAAATCTGACAGAGCTCTGCTCTCATTTTATTGATTGAATGCCTCATAAAGGAGCGAGCCGGGTGGGACGCTGTTTGTTTTGGGGCTGCCAGTGACATTTGTGTTGATAAAATGTTCATTCATCCTTCCCTCCAAGGCCTCCAAAACCAGATTTTTTTTTTTTAACCCAGAAAGCACCTCATTTTGAAACAAGCCCCCAGACTCCTTTTGGTCCTGATGAGGACAGTATCAGGTTGTAGCGGATGGCAGGAGATGGCAGACGTTTCCTGAAGGGAGAGGAAGGTCATAATGACAGGTGCAGTGGGGTGGCACCTGGAGTAAGAAACAGTGACTCTGAAGGTACAATTACCTACTCTCAAATCTCAGCTCTGGCACTTCACAGTGGTGCAGCCTTGGGCAAATTACAGAACTACTTTGGTTCTCTTTTCCTCATCTATAAAATGGGGGTAACAGCAATAGTGTTGTGGAGGAAGTGTGATAACGTGTCGGAAAACACACTCAGCATTTCATGAATGGCCGTGCTGTTGCTTCAGCGTCAGCTCCATTTTCACTGAAGTTTTCTCTACCTCTAACCACAGCCCCACACCTGGATGAACCCTATCCTGCCCAGTAAGCCCCACTTGAATTTCCAAGGTTCTAATTCTTCTTCTTCTTCTTCTTCTTCTTCTTCTTCTTCTTCTTCTTCTTCTTCTTCTTCTTCTTCTTCTTCTTTTTTAATACATTTAACTTTTATTGAATTTGTTCTTTGACAACTTCATACGTGTATATGGTGCATTCTGATTCCTGTCACCCTACCTTCTCTAAACCCATCTATATACCCACCCACCCCCACCACCATCCTAGACCCATTCCCCAATTCATGTTTTTGGCAACACAAGGGCACAGGAGAGGGCTTTTGAGACAACAGGAGTATTACGACACCAAGGGTAGGAAATGGAAAACTTTATTCTCTGGGTCATGCTCTGTTTCATGGGAGGGAGGAGCTAGGGTTCCTGACTTCCACGCTGAAGGTGGAGCTGCACACATTCCCGAAAGGTACCCGTCCCCCACCCCCATCTCCTCCCCCCCCCACCGGTGGTCAGTGGGGGCTGGAGGATAACAGGGAGCCCTTGCCATTTTAGTCCTTGGTGTGTGTGCTGTGTAGGCAACACAGGAGTGAGTCACAGCTGACCAAGTCTCCATCCAGTTCTTTGGAAGAAAAACAACATGTAGGTCCTGGGGGGCGGGGTGGGCTGATCTGGACAACTCCAGTTTCAGGAGACCGGAGCTGGCCTCTTGTGGGAGTCTTTGTAAACAAAAATAATGGGGAAACCTGGTGGGAAGCTTTGCTCAGCTCTCTTGTGTTCTTCCCTACCCCCTAAGAGAGACCCTTCCTCCCCACCAACATCTGCCCCCACTACCTTGTAAGAGGCATATATGTCTTTATGGTTTCTTGTTTCCTTTAGTGTTTTTTAACCTTTATTTTATGCGAATGGGTGTTCTGCCTATACATGTGTCTGTGTACCATGTGTGTTGGACCTCCTGGGACTGGAGTTACAGACAGGTGTGAGCTGCCTTGTGGTTGCTGGGAATTGAACCCAGGTCTCCCAGAAGAGTAGTCAATGCTCTTAACCCCTGAGCCATCTCTCCAGCCCCCAGTCTTTTGATTTCTTAACAGTCATGTAAAAACACAAACAAGTTAGGGTTAAAGCATTACGCAGGCTTCCCTGGTAGAAGTTCACTTTACTTCTCAGTGAACTAAGAACTCCTAGGTGGGGCTGGAGAGGTGATTCAGTGGTTAAGAGAACAGGCTATTCTTTGTCCCTTCAGAGAACCTGAGTTCAACTCCTAGCACCCACACAGTGGCTCACAACCGTCTATCCGTCTATAAGCCCAGTTCTATGGGATTTGATGCCATCTTCTAGCTTCCATGGGCACTAGGCACTCTTGTGATGAACAGACATTCATATAGGCAAAGCATTTATACACAGAGAATAATAATAATGATAATAAACTCCTAGGGTTAGAGATGTCTCAGGGGTAGAGGTGTGTTGCCTAGAGGAATGAGATGCCAAGAACTGAAAAAGTAAAATAAAATACAATTCCAAGTCTTATTTCTTATTACTTAAAGGTCCTTGGAATCTGTCTTTGAGTCTCTTGGGCTTCTCTAAAGCAGAGTCAGCATTGCTCTCACTGGGCAATGTGCTATCAGATTGATGATTGACCAAGACAGCACACCTCGATGTTAACAAATATCTGGAAGTTTGTTTGCAGGGACCAGCTTCTCACTTGTCTCCAACACCTTGGTTCCTATGTTACATCACTATTGCCAGGTGCCCAAATTCAAGAGTCTATTCTCTGTTAATGTATAACGAGTGCATCCCAGATTGTGTTCCGCCAACACAAGAGTGGAATATGGCCTAAAAAGAACATGATGGAGCTGGAGAGATGCCTCCGAGGGTAACATACTTGCTGCATAAGCATAAGGACCCAGGTGTGGATTCCCAGAACCCACATAAAACTGGACACAGTAGGAAAGGAGGGAGATGGGATGAGAGGATGAGAGAGTCCCTTAAAGCTTGCAGGTCAGCTAATCTAGATAGCCTGGCGTTAGAATGGCAAGCATCAGGACTAGCCTGTCTCAAACAAGGTTGAAGGCAAGGACCAACATCTAAAGTTGTCCCCTGACCACACACATTATGCTGTGGAGTATGTGCTTGAAGTCACAACAAGTGGCACCACACACACATACACACACACACACACACAGAGAGAGAGAGAGAGAGAGAGAATGAGAGAATGAGAGAATGAGAGGAGCATGGTCCAGGGAATCCAAATATGCAGTCTTGGCTTCTGACATATACCAACAATAGGGTCAAAGAATTGCTTAGCTTCAGTGTCTTCAATTGCAAAATTGGAGAAATGACGTCGTGTGATAGAGTTGGTGTAAAGATTTCTTACAGCTCTCTTTGGGAGTAAACCTTCCCCTATGCCAAAATAGCATAGCTATTAAGGCTGTAATTTGTGTTTGCTGATTTTTTTTTTTTAACTCATGCAATACTTTGGCAGTATTAAGTCAGACCTTGGAGGCAGATCACCTGCATTCAGCTATGGTCTTACCAGTTGAGACCTTTCTTTCTTTTTATTGAAAAAAAAAAAAAAAGGTTAGGGACATTTCTTAAACTCTCTAAATTTTACCTTCTTTCTCTGCAAGATAGGGCTAGTAGCCCAAACCTCACATGTTGTGGGCACATAAAGAAATTACCGTATCAAAGGTATTATATAATCCAGGTTCTACAAATGGTTATGTTAAGGGTCATCATGGTATCTTTGGTAACTCTCTGGCTTCCTTCCATCCTGGAAGCAAGCAGAAAGTAATGGCTACTTCTTAGAGAGGGAAGTCACTTGACCAAGGTTGCCAAGCATAGTAAGTGGATGAGATTGAAAATCTGGCAAAACTTAACTTGAACTTGGGCTCCCTTGCTTACTGTCCAGTGACATACAGTTCATCTGTTATGTCTCTTCAAAGGATCAGTTTCTTAATATGTAACTCAGTGACAAAAAAATCATAATGTTTGCCCTTTTTGTGTCATTATGGACTAATAGCAAAACATTTTTTATCATTGACACCCACTTTTCTGTTGCACCCATCAAACTGAAATGCTGAGGGGGGTGACCTATGCTCCTCCATTGACTTTCCCCACAAGACCCTATTACCCAAGGGATTTGGTCTGAGGGCAGGTCACAGATTTTTTTTTTTTTTTATGACTCTGACATTTTGAAAAACAAGTCCAGCAAACAGGCTGGTTCTCTCTTGTTTGGTGTGGTCAAAATTCCTTATTGGTCATGTGACCTCTAACTCATTTCTTGATGTTCATTTTAAAAACACAAACAAACCTATTCAAGATCCCACCCACCCACCCCCTTCCTTCTTTTTTCAAGTTAACCTTGGAGAGTGTGAGGTTGACCAGAAGGACAGGGTGGGAGCTATCATCTTTCCAGGTACTAGTATGAGACCGAGAATCTGACAGACTCTAGGGAACAGAAAGATATAAATAAGGGAGCTGGTTCTGTGATGGACCCTCTTCAGGTTCCCTAGTGCTCTCAGCAATACCTGGGTCTTTTCTTAAGAAAAACGATTAGAGCCAAGCCATGGTGGCTTTAATCCCAGCACTCAAGAGGCAGAGGCAGGCAGATCTCTGGGAATTTGAGGACAGCCAGAGCAACACAGAAAAACCTTGTCTTGAGAAACCAAAAATTAGAAGTTATTTCAAAACTGTGAATGGTAAACTATTATGAAAAAGTATGTATATAAAACTGATTTTTATATATGATTATAACTAGCAAGAGGATATTAGAAATATTTCTGATTAATATTGGAGTCAAAATAACACATTTTTTAAAATGGTTTTTATTTAGTACTATGGAGAAAGTTCCATCAGTGGGTTTATAAACAACATTTGTTAAAGCAAGAACGAGTCCCTGGCAGGATTTGATGCTTGTTATATAATGATACACCTGGAAAGATGAAAAATAGGAAAGGATATCAGTAGGGACAAATAAAATACAGCAGTTATGTGCAAATTACATATGCAAGAATTGGTCACTTCCACCTATGAATCTGCTGGTAAAATGTGATGGTGAAAAACAATGGCAACTGGGTTAGTTGTCTTGTCATTAGTAGTATCAGCACTTTGAAGATGGAGGAGAAGGAGGAAGGAAGAAGGAAGGAGGGAGAACAGTTTTAAAGTATGGTGAAGATTTGGGGACAAACACCCCCCCCCCCCAGTAATTAGTGTGGGGAAAAGCAGAAGATCCTCCTAGGTCAGACTGAGCTTGACTTGAAGAACAGGTGTACTGTTTCCTAGCTTCAGGATCTCAAACAGGATGCATAGCTACTCTTGGTCTCAGTCTTTCATCTGGGAAATGGGCACATCAGAACTCTCGGGACACAGTGAGCTGATGCATGACAAGGGCTCCGGGAGCACTCTGTACTCCTTCCTGGTTCCTAGTCTAACCTCGCTAGGGCATTGCCTCAGTTTTATTTTTAGCAGACACCTATCTCTAACATCAACAACATAAAGGGTAGGAAATCAGGATGCAGGGCACCTGAAGAGTGAGCATGTGACAGTCATGTAACATATGAACAGGAAAACTTCTGAAGCAAGCTGGCAACTTGCCATGAGGACAGAGCCCTGACTGTCACTGCTCTCCCCTCGGTGTCTAGAATGGAGGCCACCCCACTGTTGAGCTTTCATTGTTATGTGAATGAATAAGTTGCAAAGTCATAGCAGTCTGGAAACGGCCCTTAGTGCTTTAACCCTACTCACGCTGCTCTTCTTTGTCCTCTCCAGCAGATCACTGTCTCAGGAGGAGGACTGCCCCCCGTCAGCACCTTGACAAATATCCACAGCCTCTCCCACCACAATCCCCAGCAATCTCAGAACCTCATCATGACCCCCTTGTCTGGAGTCATGGCCATTGCACAGAGTAAGTTCCACTCTTGGTCAGAAAACCTGAGGGCAGGGAGAAAAATGAAAAGCAAATCAGCGTGACAGGAATAGGCACAAAATGCCCCATGTGAGACATACGCTCCTGCCCCTAGAGGTTTTTCAGGGTAGAGTGGCTGAGACAGGGCATCACTATCAAGCTGGCCTTGAACTTGCAGCTATCTTCCTGCCTATGCCTCATGGCTGGGCTCACAGATATGTTCGGTTGTTCTCAATACACTTTTGATTTGATTTTAGTTCTTTGGCTTTTTCTCTCTCCTCTACAATGTCTATCATACATGTATCCTACAAGAGATCTTTTCTAATGGCTTTGAATCCAGGTCACAATTTACTTATGCACAATTTAGTTATGCAGCCAGTTCAAGTTGCTAAACCCTTCTGGGGTTGGATTTCCTTGTCTATAAAATGAGTTGGTAACGTTATTCGGTGATAAGGAATATAGACATGCTTGTAAATCCAGAAAGCAAGACCTCTCACAACTGTGGTTTATACGCTTGTTTCCTGTTCATTCCTAACCCTGTGTATTCTCTAGGAAATTCTTGGGGTTGGTGAGGATGGAGCAAGGTTTTGATGGGTTTCTGAAGAAGTCCTTTTATGTCATAGGCAAGTCCTGTAAAATTGCAGAGGACCCAGAAAGGGCCCCTGAACTAGCATCTCTGAGCTTTCAAGCTTTTAAAGAGAGGTGGGTTGTTTAACATTGCCTGAAGATGGTGGGGTGGGGTGGATCAGGTCCTTCTAGCTCAAGCAGGCTCTCATTCTGCAGCCAGCCTTGCTCCATCAGAGGGGGGCATTCCCAGCTATGGGAAGGCAAACTGTAAAACAGAGGGTTTGGACTTTTTTCAGCTTCACCATCACCAAACATCTGAGGGTTTGGACATTTTCCTCTTTGCTGTGACCACTAGGCAGTCATTATTTCTCATCTTTGTAACCTGAGGAAATCTTCCTTAGATGGATCCAGAGATACCTGAAGGTGGCATGTCATTCATAATTTTCAACTTTGCACTGCCCATGGTCCTCTTGGCATCCAGGTGTCCAGGGCCCCATGCTGATTGCTTCCTTGTCTTGTTCCTGCGTTTTGCTTCCCTCCCCTCCCATCTCCTAAGAACTAGAATCACATAAGAGAATGCCTTCTTTGAGGGCAGAATAGGGCAGGGGCCATTGAAAGCACATGGATTTATTGAATCATGTGTGTGCAGCTCTTACCCTGTCCTTAGCTGTTAGGATGGAAGCACACTCTGCATTTACTTTTGCAGAAGGGAAATGGGAATAAAGAGATCTTTAGGAGATTCAAAAGTAAAAAATTACCTCAAATTCACTTCTATTTCACTGGCCCTTCTGGTACACAGACTACAGTAGCCAGACTAATACCAGGACTTGGATAAAGAGTGAGATGGCTTAAACCAGCTTGCTTACCTTCCTAAAGTTCATGGGTTTGGGGTGATGGCTCAACGGGTAAAAGTGCTTATGTGCCACCAAGTCTGATGATCTGAGTTTAATCCGAAGAACCCACATAAACATGGAGAGAACTGACTGCTGAAAGTTGCCCTCTGATCTTTGACCTATACATGTTCATGCCTACACACACACACACACACACACACACACACACACACACACACACACACTCACAACCATGGGGTAGGAGGGGGAGGCCTATGGATAAAGTATCTATTTCCTTATTTCTTCAAACAAAGTAGTACACAAATTGTCCCTCTTTCTTCCCAAACCAAGCTTCGACTAAGACACACACTCAACTGTATCAGTTTAGGTGCTGTCTGAGCCAAAGCTTTGCCTGGGGCCATTCTGTATTTTCCACGTTTGTTCTTCCCATCATGTGCACCCGGGCATCTCAGCCTCCTCACAGTGTCTCCTGCAGCATGTGGACAGGGTGCACACTGACCTTAGGCACAGGTGCGCATGTGCACTGGGGTAGACAGAGCATAAAGAAGGGTGAGGATTGCCAGGAAGTTTGGCTGAGACCCAGTGCCCTCCTCTAAGGGAGAGTCAGTTAGAGAGGTTTCTTGTTTTCTTGTGTATGCCAGCTCCCTCCTCAGCTCTGCAGGACTCTGGACAAGTGACTTGTCACTGCCAAATCTTCATTATCTTTGCTTCTTCCGGATAAAAAGGCCACAAGTCATACGCCCTGGAGGAGCTAGGATGACATCAGAGGTTCTCAGACCTGGAACAGACGCACACTGGGATCTCAGACTGTCGAAAATGAGATTCCTGGGCCCCACCTCTGCAGGTTTTGACTCACTGAGTCTTGGGCGGGGCCCAAGAATGTATATTTCTTAAAGAGGTCCCCTGGGTGGCTCAAAAGCTCAGGCATGTTTCCGAACTGTGCCTTTCAGTGTCATCCAGTCTAGATGTGTTCTTTCCTGGACAGAGACTTCCCTATGAGAGTAGTGGGCATGGGCTCCTGGATAAACAGAAAATTCATAAGGTTTTCTGGGAGCCAGAGGCTGTCAGTAAGAGGAAGGAAATTGAAACAGTAACAGGGTGTCAGGTGAGATGCACACTTGGGGAGAAGCTGAGTTCCCCAAGGAAGTAATATTCTAGTGATATTCTGAGGGTGATCAGAAGAACCATCACCCCACCCCACCCCCATCAAGTACCACCTAGGGGAGCCAGGAAGAGGGTTATCTGTTCTTCCTTTCTGCTCAAGGATCTCACCTTTTAACTTTCTGATAACAGTATCTGCTAGAGCTCCAAGTGGGCAATTGTTAAGACTGTGCTGTCTCCCTGGAGGACGTCCCACAATCCTGCTTAAGCTTTCCAAGTGCTCTCCCTTGCAGGAAAGCTCTCCTCCAGACCTCCCCTCTGCAAAAGGCCTTTTTCTGGATTTCCCCTTTTCATCACATCCTCCCACCCCTGACTTCCCAGAAAGCTAGGACTAAGGAGTATTGGCAGCTCTGGAACAGAGACTGGGGGAATGTCTCTGTTCATCCTCTGGCTTCCACTCTGATCCTGTCTCATCTTTCCCAGGGCCACACCAGGGAGCAACTAGATTATGGAGACAAGGAGACCCCAGCCTTGCAGTAGTGGCTGGGATTCAAAAGAGGTCTCTGGATATAGGCCTGATACCAAAGCACAGAGGTTCCCCATGTCCCCAGAACCGAAGACCAGACCTACTGTCACATATTTAACTTATTGCTTCCTCCTCCTCCAATCTAGTTCTTCAGGTACCAAAAGCCCTAGCATATGTCCACGTCACAGACAGGCTGAGGTCTTCTGTTTTCTTCCTCTCTCTGCTACTGACAACAGAGTCAGTCCAGCCTCTTCCAGGGGCCTTGTGGGCTCTACTGTGTATCCTCAGACCTCTTCCTTCCAGGACTGTGGAAGAAGGTTTGGTTTCCTTTGACTTGAGGTAGTGGGGTTAGGGTATGCAGGGCAGAGGGGGCTGCTGCATACTGCTGCCCTCTACTGGAACGACAGATCTGAGTAATAAGCCATACCCTAAAGTGAACACCCTTAACTAGAGGACACCAGGGCAGGCATCTCACAGTCCAGCATGTGCAAAGCTGGCAAACAGAGTTGGCTTTCCCAGAGCTCTGGTGCCTCCAAAGGAGCTGAATTTTGGAGGTCATTGGATGATTTGGAGAGACTCTCAGGCTTTGGAAATTTTTCTCTCCAGGTCTTGGTTTCCTTGTTTGCAATCTTCGGTGCAGTCTCTTCCATAAAAGGCTCAGCCCAATGATATATACACCAAGTAGGGGCTCCATGTATGACAGATGCTGTCCCTGTCACATCTGTTCATCCATGGTACCACTCTGACTTTTCTCTCCTGCTCCCACAGGCCTCAACACCTCCCAAGCCCAGAGTGTTCCAGTCATCAACAGTGTGGCCAGCAGCCTGGCAGCCCTCCAGCCTGTCCAGTTCTCCCAACAGCTACACAGTCCTCACCAGCAGCCCCTTATGCAGCAGAGCCCAGGCAGCCACATGGCCCAGCAGCCCTTCATGGCTGCGGTGACTCAGCTACAGAACTCCCACAGTAAGGATACACACGTGCCAGGGTTGGAAGTTTCTTGGAAGATTACTGGCTTGGTTTTCCCAATCTATTAGCAACCAAGGCGATTTCTCAAGTCAGATCTTGGGATGTTGTTCTTGCTTTTCTATCCTCTTCTCTGGCCCCAAGGCTCCAAGGAGGGAAGTTTGCAGAGGAACATAGAGGCCTACTATCAAAGGGCAAAACACGTGAAACACACAGCAGTTTCTCATCCCAGGCCCTTGAAAAATCTCACCAATTGGCCCCAGCACTCTCCCTCAGCATCACCTTTGCAGCCATCCCCAGGTGGGCAGAATTGGTATGCAGCTTGTGATCTATTTGCCTCTCTAAAACAGAGGAATTTTCTGGAGTCTTAAGTGCCCATAGCCTACACACCCTGGAAATCTCTAATTGAAAACCATGAAGCTTGGGTGGAGATACAGCTCAGTACTAGAATACTTGCCTAACAGGCATGAGGCCCTCAGTTCAATCCCTGGCACTGAGGACAAAACAGACAAGGGCTAGAGAGATACCAAAGTTAGTAAAAGCACTTGTTATGTGAGCATAAGAATCTGAGTTTGAACCTCCAGAACCCACACCAAAAATCTGGGTGTGGTGACATGTGCCTATAATCCCAGCTCTGGGGAGTACGGACAGGTAGATCCCTGGGGCTCACTAGCCAACAGCTTAGCATACGTGGTGAGTTCAGACCAGTGAAAGATCCTGTCTCAAAAAACAACACATACCACACCAGAGGAGCAATAACTGAGGTCATCCTCTGGTCTACCTACACTTGCATGCAGGCAGACACACACACACACACACACACACACACACACACACACACACGCGTGCACCCACACATACATGAACATACACTCAGCATAAAAACCAAACAAATTAAAGCCATCAACCAACATGGAAAATATCACCTGTCCTCTACCAAGCCAAGGAGCACCAGAGTCTCTGCCCCTTGCACAGAAGGTCCCCACATTCGGGTTTTTTTGCCTCCATATCCCTGCCTTCCATCCTGACCTCAGGCCTCCACTATTCTGGCCAAGCCTGGCTATAGCCCCAATTTTCAAGTTAAGAAATTATAGAAGGGAGGATGGATGTCTTGCCTACTTCAGGAAGTATCTGGTCTAGACTAGTCTTGGTAGCTGTATAGCCACCAGCTACTCTGAGTCTCGGTTTCTCCATGCATAAAATAGGAATAGTGTGCTTATGGAGTAATTATGAACATGAAATAAAAATATGGGTGACCTGCCTTTCATCAGCCTAAAGCATTGAAGAAATGCAAGTATGTTTACTAAGTCACTCTTAAGAGGCAAGGAGGGCAAAGGGGATCGGAGTCCTTCCTCCAGCTGCCTTGGACAAATGACAGGTCTGAGGTTGAACTGCCCGGTTCAGCCTTCCCTCCTCAGGGCTCAGTCCTGATTCAGGCCTGCAGGGCTGGTTTCTAAACAGCCCCTCCCATTCCAATCACATATCTTTGGCTTTTAAAACTCTGCTGCAGGCTGTGGGACCCACATGTGCCTCACTATCCTTCCTCTAGAGTCTGGGTCCCCTACTCACCCCACAGGTCTGGGGAGGACAGCATCACAGTGGTCACCATGACCCAGAGGGTTCTCAGACCCAGCAGACCTGACTCTCCATGAAGAGAGAGCCCAGGGGGCTAAACCAGGAAATAACTAGCAGCCAGTGACCTTCACCTCCATTTCATACTGGAGGCCTCCTTGGTAGGGTCCATGTTTTGGGAACATGCTGGTCCCTCCCTCGTGGCCAAGCATCCACATGCTTTCATTAGCTAGTCAGGTGACCTAGGATCTACATGATTCTTATGGATAGCTAACATGAGTCACAAGGTTCCAGATGTGGCAGGCAAGTACTAAAACAACCAAATATTGAGTCACATGCAAGTCTCCTTTTGTTTATTCTTCATTTTTCTGTGACATTTTGAGGCTTTGCTATCATTGTAGTGAAACTGGAATAGCCCAGAATTATATAATTACACATGCATCTAATTACTATTGTTAATCAGTCTGTAACTCTGAGGGGGAAACCTGGAGTTTGAAATGTGGCATAAACAGTAAGCACACACCTGGGCAGCTGTGTTGTGTTGACCAGCAAGGGTACTCTATATGCACAAAGTTGCTTGTTGATGCTTAGGCTCCTAATATTTTACCCAAAGTCAGGGAAACAAAAGTATGCTCAGGTATTTATTTAGTTCAAAGTAGTTTAAATATAATATTTTCCTACAATAGATGTCATCCATATTTTACAAGGGAGGAGACCAAGCCAAGATTGAGTACCTTGATTAAAGAACTAGAATTTTTCCATAGGAGGAATAAGAGCTACAGTTTGGCTTATGGTGGCATTGTGACTGGATATAATGAGTTCATCTTCTCTCTGTCTCTCCAGTGTATGCACATAAACAGGAACCCCCTCAGTATTCCCACACCTCCCGGTTTCCATCTGCGATGGTGGTCACAGATACCAGTAGCATCAATACTCTCACCAGCATGTCTTCCAGTAAACAGGTAATGCCAACTGGAGGGGCCAGGGTGTGCATGTGCATGCATGTATATGCGTGTGTGTGTGTGTGTGTGTGTGTGTGTGTGTGTGTGTGTGTGTGTGTGTGTACGTGTGATGATTCAGAATGTCAAGATACCAAAGGAGTGAGTAAATGCTCATCCACATGGTTTTATTATGAGACTTTCCTTTAGTTACCTGCTAAAGAGAATCCCTGAGGTCAGAGGGCAAAACAGATAGGCCACAGGCCAAAAGGGCTTATTGCTCCCCAGCAAGAGTATTAAATGCAGACTGAAGTTGGATGAGTCACTGGAATCTGGATGGCACAGTGCTGCTGTCAGACACTGGAATTGAGCATTCCTGACTGGGATGGTTGATGGTCCATGGAAAGGGTTTTTCCAGGATGGGATGGGAAGGTCAGGATGTCTGTTGTGTCACCAGCTTTGCAAAGGTGGTCAGTGGGGAAAGAGAAAGGCGAATGAGGGGTCTTTGGACTGATTCTCTTGGTCCAGGACCCATACGGTGCCCAGGCACAATAAGCCCAAGGACCAGCCTAATTGTGCTAACCCTTTGGGGACTCCCCAGCAGGCAGTGTGACTCTTTCAGAGGATTGTGCCCATTTGATGGTTTATTAAGAAACTTAAACTCAACTTCCTGGTGCACACAAAAGTGGGAGGGGGGGTCTAGCAGCTTAGTCACTGCCTCAGAAGGTGAGTAATCCCCTCCTCCCAAAGAGGTGATGGAGTAATAAAGACAACAGGGAGGGCTGTAGCTCAGACAGCCAGACAGGACACCGAGAACTAGAAAACAGGACACAGTGTCTGAATACAGTTGTGGATTCCAGAGTAACACAATAAGACCTTTCAGCAGCCAGGGTCTGTGTACTGTGGGAACTGTTTGGCCCCTATCGATTGCTAGATAAGGAGGCGACAGCCTTGAACTTCATGTCAGAAGCACTCATCAAGGTTTGATCTCGTTGATGTCTCCCCTCCTCCCCTCCCCCCCCATAAGTCACACCTTACCCACTGCTCCGAGCTTCCAATCCGATTCTTTTATGGGCCCAGGAGTCTTAACTCCTTCCTTGACTCATCTTCTGGCCCTAGAGCGGTGGTTCTCAACCTGTGGGTCATGACCCCTTTGGGGACTCATATCAGATATCCTGTGTCTCAGATGTTTACATTATGATTCATAACAGTAGCAAAATGACAGTTATGAAGTAATGAAACAATTTTATGGTTGGGGGTCACCACAGCGTGAGGAATTGTAATAAAAGGTCACAGCAGTAGGAAGGTTGGGAACCACTGCCCTAGAGTGAAGTAGGGCAGCTTCTACTGCTTTCTTTGAGCCTTCATGTCTTCATCTTGAAAATAACAGTTGGACCTTCTACTGGTTCCAAAGATTTGAAGAGTACGTGTATATTAAGAGCCTGGCATATCCTGGATGCTAAACACATAGCTTGGGTTGCTGGGCTCCAAAATTGGAGCTAGAAGGAGAGGTGTGTGGGACCCACTCTACCACTCTTCTCTCACCCAATAGAAGATTAAAAGACAACCCTCCGTTGCCCTGCCCTTCGACTCCTGACTCCTGTGCCATTTCCCACTCTTTGTAACCATCAGGGAAAACATTTATCTGTGCTCACCAATCTCAGTCAGGGGGGCAGCCAGGCGCAGCAGCCCTCCTTGGGAATACCTTCCTCTTTTAAAGGTTTTATCAATCCATCTACCGCTTGGGCAGCCCTAGACAGGGCAGTGATTAATTAGCCCTGTCTTTCCCACATTGACTTTGATGCTTGCCTGTTGAAACGAGTCCTCTGGATTCAGGAAATAGTCTCTTAACCTGCTTCAAGAAGCTCCCAAAGATGCTGCCGTCTGCCCCCACGTGGTTTCTGCCCTCCGCTGGGCAGAGTGGCTAGTCAACCTTGAAGTTGCAAGGGCAGCTTTCTTGACCCATTATGTCTCTATATTCCAGGACATCTCATAAGGGGCCAGATCCTCATCTCTGCAACATTGAAGATGTTCATTATATGAATAAGAATTATTTAAAAACATTCAGGTGGGCATGGTGGTACATGCTTACAATAGCAGGACAAAGGAAACTGAGGCAAGAGGAGCATTGTCTCAAAAGAAAAATGTAATGGCTTTGTAGTGTATACCTCTCTCTGGTGAACATTGTCTCGTCATTTTCATTCAATTGCAGTCTTCTAAATTCAAAGACATAAACCCAGACTGGAAAGTGATCTACCCAAGGTCATGCAGATGAACTTAGCCCCCAGACATCAGTCAGTCTTTGACTCCAAATCCTGAACTCTTTCCATTTAAACACCTATCCTCTCTCTTGAAAATGCCCATGGTAATCATCAATGCTTTTGTTGTTGTCAGTGGTTGGGAACTTGAGTAAAAAATTAAACTTTGTGCTAAGTTCCAAACAGAAAACTTCCTTCAAACCAAAGCAGAAGGAAGAATGGAAAAGAGTAGACTGGAGTGAAGATGGTCTATACACCCCCTGTTCCAGAGGCACCAGGGACATGAGCAGCTTTTGTTCTTTCTTCATTTTAAATTGTTCTCCATGAAGAGACAGTGGTCTCATAAAGAAACTCTGACAGAGAAGGAAGAGAGATGGTTTCAAAACCATTGCTAGGTGTTAGGGCATGTGAGATATACGAGAGAGAATGGGTCCTTGGTCAAATATGTTCTAGGAACTTCTAGGTTAAACAGAGCCTGCTGGGAAGGGCTTCTCATAACAGTCCATGTGCTGATGTGTGTGTGGGGAACCAGCAGCTAGTGCGTGCCATGCCTGGGTCATGGAGATACACCCTGGACAGTGCTATTTTGTAGGCTTTGTATTGTGGTAGGAAAAACCAGGACACCTGAATTAATTCTGACTCCATCAGTTCCTGCTGTGTGAGCTTGGGCTGTTTTCCCCCACTAAGACTGCTGCTTGCTTTATGAATGGGAAAACCCTACTTTGTCTCAAAAGTGCCTAACAGGCTGTCATGGGCATATTCAGGTGCAGTGGGAAGCTCCCTCTACATTCCTTCTTCTGTCTGTGCTCTTTTATGAAGCCATTGTCTCTCCTTCTGCCTTCTTCAGCATCCACCTCAGTGTTTGGTCTATATGTGGTCATAGGAGGCCCTGGCAGCAACATGTCTCAAGATTATGGTCATTTCTCCTGAAGGCTTATCATCTTAGGTCTAGGCTCTAGATCACTGTTCCCCTTGTTGCTTAGCAGACAGGTTCTCTCTCTCTCTCTCTCTCTCTCTCTCTCTCTCTCTCTCTCTCTCTCTCTCTCTCTCTCTCTCCCTTCTAGAAAAAAAAAGCAAGTGGTTCAGGAGTACCCAAGCCTTTTGTGTTTTGCCAAATGCTTGGGCCATTTGTGACTATTCAATGAGTGGATGGGTAGACAATGCATGGATGGATGGATAGATAGATAGATAGATAGATAGATAGATAGATAGATAGATAGAGGAATGGATTCAGAACAGATACTTTTTAGTACCTCCAATTTCCAACAAACATTTAAGCTGCTGTTCTACCATGTATTATCTGGCTAACCCCCCTATTCCTTCTGCTAAAGAGATATTTTTATGCAGAAAACTGAGGCTCAAAGATGAAGAGAGATATGAATAATTTCATACAATTATAAACCCCACAGCAATCACCTCCCAAGAGCTTTCTTTCTCTCTTGTTTGTTTGTTTGTTTGTTTGTTTTGAGATGATGGTTTGAATGCTTTGGGTGGCCTCTGAACCAGTTGCTGTTTTCCTGGAAGACAGGAGGAAGTGTGCTTATGTGTTAACAGGAAGGGAACAGCATTTGGGAACCTAGATCCAAAAGGAAGGATCTTTGACTGGCTTGGAACTCACTATACAAACAAGTCTGGCATCAATTTTGCAATCATCTTCTTTCATCTGCCTCCCAAGTGCTGTTCACAGGCTTCTGATAGCTATGCATGCTTAAACAGCATAATAATGATGCGGGGTTGGGCATGTATAAGGAAGCTAAATCTAGACTGTAGACTTGTAACTGTCTGATTCCAGTACTTACTGTTGCTACTACAGACCTGCCTCAGTATCCTCCAGGATGGAGTTTCAGGAGTCCTTGGCTGCCAAGCTTCCCCCTGTAGCTCCTGCCACCTGTCCTTTCTGGAGAATTTGTCTCTTTCCCCTTCAGCTCTTGGGTATTGTGTGTTACGTTCTGAGAGGTTTGTGTCTGAGCTCCTGTGTAGCAGAGACTACACCAAGCAATGGCTTCAGTCACAACTAAAGTGTGCTGGCTGTGAGCTGAGCCCTGCTTCCCATAGTTCTCTCTACCCACTCTTTCACTTCCTAGTTTATGGAGAGGGCAAGAGAAGCCCCCAGAGGTGCTGGCAAGAGAAGGTGGGCTGCTTCATTGTGAGTCCTCTACAGCTGTCCCTTCTCATCAAGCCTTCTTCATTGTCGAGGGAAGCAAGATGGTCTGATGGCTAGGAGTGCTAAGCCTGGGAGTTGGCCAGATCCAGACTCAAAATTCTACCACCTTCTACTCATGCTCGGGGAATATGTCAAGCCTCAGTTTCCTTCTGTATGCAATGAAATCTCCTGCATGGGATCATTACAAGGACTGACTGCAAGATTGCAGTAGAATGTATCCCTCCATGTTTGACCCAAGAGAACATCAAGTCTATGGAAGCTAGGTCACATCTGGTTTCTGCTGCTAGTGACCCTCAGTGTGTCCAGAGAATGAGAAGGATGTTTATAAATGACTAAGAACATTCATTTCCCCCTATAGTCTCACTCGGATTTTTTTTATAAACATCTATTTTTGTTTTATGTGTGTTAATGTTTTGCCTGCGTGTATCTCTGCACCATGTACATAATAGTGCCCAAGGAGGCCAGAAAGATGTGTTGAATTCCCTGAGACTGGAGTTATAGATGCTTATGAGTGCCATATGGGTGCTGGGAACTGGACTCCAGTTCTTGGTAAGAACAGCAAGTGCTCTTAACCTCTGAGTTATCTCTCTAGCCCCTATCAGATGATCTTACCTCATAACTAAGCATGCAAGCTTTGCCATTGTAAGTCCCTATGCATTTTACTTACAGTTCATGTAGATTGTAGTTCCCACATCTCTAAAATTATAAGTATAATGAATACTTTCAATTAACCGGACAGGAATTAATAATAGAATTGGGCTGTTTGTTCTCACCAATCTTATCTCTTTTCTTACTTTCATTTCAGTCTTGAGGCCACTCCAGGCTGGCTTCCAGCCTCATACTCCACTCTGTCCAGATCACTACCACCTTCATGTTGTGGATCCAGGCTGCTTTCTTATGCCATACCACAGCCCATTATTCCCTCCTTTTCCCTTTGGAATTTTAGACACCAACTCTTCCTGTAGCACTCAATACTCCTTCTCTTACCCTTAGCTGGCAACTCATCTTCTCAATATTGGAGCACTCTTTGGCCTCTTCTCATCAATGCTCACACCACCAATTCCATGACTTTGGGCCAAGCGCATATACTGATGGCACCTGTGATCTGTCTCCAAGGCAGTCCTGCCCTCTGAGAGTTCATTGACAGTGTTATCTTTAGTGAGACACATGTATGCCTAATATGTGCAGCACACCTCTCAAATTGAGCCCATTAAAAATAGGAACTCTTCACCCCCCAATTACTTCCTTGTTTTATAATCCCATTTCTAAAACCCCTGCCCTCCTTTCCTACAAGAGACCTTAATTCTTTTCTCCATACCCCACATCCTGTCCATCAGTTAAGTTCTACTAGGAGTCCTTTAGAATACCTCACCACTCCCATGGGTACTATCTTAGCCCAAGCTCAGGCTTCTCTTGTCTCTAGCTAGTCTCTTTCAGTGGCCCTTGACTCCCACTTCTACTCTTTTTTTAATTAATTAATTAATTTATTTATTTATTTATTTATTTATTTATTTTTGGTTTTTTGAGACAGTGTTTCTCTGTGTAGCTTTGGAGCCTATCCTGGCACTCCCTCTGGAGACCAGGCTGGCCTCGAACTCTCAGAGATTCACCTGCCTCTGCCTCCCAAGTGCTGGGATTAAAGGCGTGTGCCACCAGCGCCCTGCTCTCACTTCTACTCTTACACACAATGCTGTGGTCTGATTGCAGCAGCCCGATTGATCTCTTCAAGAGATAAATCAAGCATGTCCCTCCCCTGTCAAAACTCTCCTGTAGCTTACAAGGCTCTGGGTGATCAGGCTACTGCTACTGCTGCTGCTACTATCTTCATACTTTTTTCTGCTCCTCCTTTGCTCCCTGGGCTTAAGTGGAACCAGGGACTCAACAGCCAGCAAGTGGCCACACTCAGTGTTGTACATTTGGCCTCTTCTGCCTGGAGCACAATTTGTGGGGCTTTCCATGCTTATTCCTTCGTTTGATTCAATTCAAATGTCACAACCTCCCTAAATGAGTCCCTCAAGTTAGCCTAACTTACCAGGCTTGTTTTCTAAGAGTATTCATCTCCTCCTAAAAGCTGGTGACATAGGATATATATGCATGTGATGTTTAGTGGCACATTGTTCAAACTCACTAGAATATAAGCTGTGTGAATTATAGGCTGGTCCTGTTCACAGTTGCACACCCTGGACACATAACAGACACTCAGTAATAGGTTAAATGAATAAATAACAGCCACCTACCTCAAAGGGTGGATGGAGGCCAGCAAGATAGCTCAGTAGGTAAAGGCCAGTGACCTGAGTAGCTCCCCAGCACCGACATGGTGGAAAGGGAGAACTGACTTTTGCAAGGTGTCCTCTGACCTCCATGCACAAGCTGTGGCATGTGAATGTCTGTACACTTGCAATAAATACATGTTCAAAATGATGATAGATAAAAGGCTGTGTAAGCAAAGCCCTAAACATAGTGTCTGCACACGATGGAATTTCGGGATGTGTTAGCTACCACCATTATGAAACAAATACTCTGAGGATGAAGGCCTCAGCTACCACACCCCTCAGACAGAAGGTCATACAATGATCCTCTGGGCCGGGGGGGGGGGGGGGCATGGAACTGGGTGTGCTAGGACCCCAGTGCACACCTTATCAGATGTTTATGTTTAGACTCTGAGGGGAGCAAATAATTCCAGTTCCCTTGACAACATTTAGGGCTCTGCCACCATTTTATTATGTGAGCAAACATCTGATAGCTGGGAAGCCCATCCCTAATGACAGGTCATAGAATCTCACTGGCGTCTCCTTATCTACCCTTCGTGTTTGCTCTTCTATTGAGACCCTCGAGGTCACAAGCCATTTTCTCTCTCTTCCACCTGAAATCTGAAAATTGGAAGGAGAAGGGGAGGGGCTGATTGTGGGAAGTAAAGAGACTTGAGAGTGGGGGTGGGCAGAGGTAAGAAGAGGAGGCAAAGGGTATCAGAGGATCCTGACCAAGGCCTCAAGAATGTAGGAGGACCAGAAAGCCAGCTCCTCACACAAATGCACAGCTCAGGCCCACTCTTAGGAGCCCTCAAGAGCAGCAAGACCAGAGGAAGGAGTCAGTGCTGGGCATTATCAATAATGACCGTGCTCACACCTCTGAGGCAGCTTCAGCTGGGCTAATGCAACCAAGCCCACTGAAGCTCCCCTTCTATAGAGGAAGAACCTGAAGCATGAAGAATAATCTGACTAAAAACAAAGTCTAAATAGAAAGAATGCTCTTAGCCCCTGACTCATGCTGGAGGTCACCCAAAACCAACCTGAGGCTCTGGTTCCAGTCTTCCTGGTTCTGAACCATTGGACCATCCCAGCTCACTCTGAACCTTGCTTTTTAAAATCTGTCATGACGTTGTGATAGCCTCATGGGGTCATAGTTGAGAGCACTGATTAGTAAGAAAATAATGGGATAATAGGCCTGTGTTTAGGCATGTGTTTATACCGGTTCACACCGAATGTGATGTATGTTTGAAAGGAACATCTTGAGAGAACAAGCCACTAGGCCGAAAGGAAAACCTGTAGTGTTAACAAAAGTGAAAGGGTGGGAAGAAAAGAAAGGGGAAAATGACTCTGAGAGTAATGATTTTCTGAAATAATCACAGGGAAGCCCTGGGCTCTGGAAGGTGAGGCTATCTCACATGGGTCCTGTGGCTCCTCCCAGAGGGTGGCTCCAGACACTCTGAGGTCTCCTTCCCTGGCCCACCCAGATGTGTGGCATCAAACACTATCAGCCTTTGGCTTCTTTTCCTAATGGTAACAACCCTTAAAAGTTCTTTTTAAAATTAATTCATGTTTATTTCATGTGCACTCATTTGCCTGCATGTATGTCTGTGTGAAGGGGTCAGACCACCTGAAACTGGAGTTACAGACAGTTGTGGGCTACCATGTGGGTGCTGGGAGTTGAACCTGAGTTCTCTGGAAGAGCAGCCAGAGCTCTTCTTAATGCCTGAGCCATCTCTCCAGCCCCGCCCTTTCCAAAGCCCTCTCCCTTGTGGAAACTTTGAGTAAAAGGGCATTTATTTTTCTCACTGGCTTTATGGCCTTGCTGCTTCTGATAGATCAGCAGCATCAGCAGAACCTGAAGAGTTCTTAGAAATGTACACCCCCGGGGCAGGTAAGGTGGCTCACCTGGTGAAGGAGCTTGCTGCCAAGCCCATCAACCTGAGTTTGACCATGGAACTCACATAGTGGAAGAGGAGAACTGACTCATACAAGTTGTCCTCTGACCTCCACATGTGCACTGTGGGTGCATGCACACACAAATAAATAAATGTAAAGAATTTTTAAACTACAAATGCAAACTCCAGGCCTAAGAACCAGAAATGCATCTGTTTTAGCAGGATCCTTGTCCTGATTGTTCCATCCAAGTTTGGGAAGTAGTGGTCTAGGGCACCGTGCTCTTTGAGGTCTTAGGAAGAGACTTCCACAAGAAGCCCAGAGCAACCCACCCTGCTGTTTGTGTGATCTCCCTGAGCACTATAGGAATGCCATTGTCACAAAACCCCACTTTAGGGGTAAGGTCAGCAAATCAGGGCTATCTCAGGGTCTCCAGCAATGGACTTCTTTCCTCAGAAATGTCAGGGAAAGCTTTCCTACGGGGAATGTGCTTCAGCAAGTGGGATGCAGCTGAGTGCCTACCCATCCCAGCCCCCAGCCTCCCGGTACTTTGCTGGCTGAGCTGTGGGTTCCCTCTCTTGGAGAAGCCGATGGCCTACGTGCACACAGCTAAGCCTTTCTCTCTCTCTCTCTTTCTCTGCAGTGTCCACTGCAAGCCTGGTGATGCCTACATAACCACTCACTTTGTGTGCAGCAACAAGGACCCCATTTTCCACACCATCAAATCTCTCTGGGCAGCTGTCATAGAAAAGCCCAGTGACCCAACGAGGGAGCCCAGGAGAGGTCCCTACTGAGCTGACACCCTGCAGGCACCTTGAACGACCTGCTCTCTTGAGGTGCAGCTTGAAGCCTAGCTTCCCTTCTCTGCAGTATTGTCATGATGCCTCTCCGGAGAAGCCAAGTGCTCTTGTTTCTCCCAGAGGTGGCCGGTGCCAAGTGGTGCAACAGGAAGTGAGAAAACCATGGAGTCTACGCTGCAATCCTTCATTGAACAAACTGATGCAAAAACTTGAATCTGTTACTGAAATGACCAGGAGGACCTAGGAGGACGTGTGCTATTGAACTGAGCCAGACACTGTAAATACTGACAGACTCCCTCTCCCATCCCAGATGATCTCAAGATTTCTTCTAAAGAAGTAAATTTGTCCAATGGGTGTAAACTATAAACTATTGTAATTAAGTGCAATTTCCCTTCCAGGTATCCACCCCAACCCTGTATATCATACTGAAGTGTCTATCACTTTTCTTTGTAAAGGTCAGAGTTGAAATTCCAAGAGTAACTTGTTCCCTCCCCGCTCCCAATGGAAAAACACCCAGAGTGGGAAATGAATCTCTTTACCTCCCCTGCGGCCACAGGGATGGCATACTTTGACAGAGTGCCAGCTATCTCTGTTCTCCTGATGTTAAGACACACCTCTGGATCTCTAGAGGGGTGGGGCATAGTGGCAGCATGATGCCCTAGCTTCGTGCGGGCCTGGGGCTCAGCAAGTGAATCCTCCAATAAATCCCAGGGCAGGGATACTGACTGGCTGACAGCCATCTCAGGAAGCCTCCCATTAAAGCAATTTATTTTGTCACTGCGCAGAGTCTCCTGTTTCTCATACCTCCTCCCCTGTTATGGTTTCACCAAGAACCCTTGGCCTGGTCTCTGAGATTTCCCAGTGAGTCCATTGAAGATGGCTGGCACCCGTGTAGTCTTCTTCAAGTGTTAGCTTTCTCATGCTTTGATGTGGGAAACAGTCATTGAACCATCAGACATCACATGGACAAGGTCATAGAGCCAATTCTATTCTTAAAGAAAAAAAGTATAAGGGAGAAAGATGTAGTGGAGAACTTCTAAAATCTCATTTTAAGCATTGATTCTAGGCTTTTTCATGCCTTCTTGGCCTCCCTTAGGACTGTTTGGGGCCCAGGAAAAGGGGCTCTTGCAGATGCCAACACATCCTTGGTCCATTCTCTGTTGAGGATACTAACGAATTCAATGCTGATTTGGGAGGAAGGACCCTGCCCTGACCTAGTTCTGCCTCCTCTTCTATAGCAAATCCTGCTGGCCTGTGTTTTTTCTACTTTCCAACAAGTATTTTCCAGAGAAAGTAGACACAAGAGAACTATAGTGACACTCCCTGGGTGGCAGGGTTTTCATATATCCCACTATAGTGGAAGATGGCCATTCTCAGAGAGCTGGGAAATTTTGCTGAGGACCTACTGTGTGCTCAAAACAGGAACAGATAAATATAAAATACTGGTCCCTACTGGCTCCTGGGTTGCCTGGACTGTAATTTGGGGTTGAAGTGGTGAAGAGCATTCATAATTAGGTTGAGATGAAGCCAGGGCAGGGGCAAGCACTACACACACATAGATAGCAAAGATCTCCTTGCACTACTCAGGGTGACCTAAAAGGACAAGTTCAGGGTCTGGAGAGATGGCTCAGTTGTTAACAGCAATTGCTCATGTGGAGGGCACAGCTTTAGTTCCTAGCACCCATGTTAAGCTCCTCACCTGTAACTATAACTCCAGAGGACCCAGCACCCTCTCCTTGCTCTCTCGCTTGCTTCAGAGGGCATGGCATACACAGACAAGCAGGTACATGCACATAAATAAAATCTGTTTTAAAAGTTTTTAGAGGGCATGTCCAGTTCCAGAAAAGCATGAAGCCTCAACCTTGGCTGGAACCCTATGTATAGCCAGATCACACTGTTTGGGGACCAGCAAGCATGTGCATTGACAGATTGTTTGGCATTGTTGCAATAACTGAGGACCAGAGGTCCTATTGATCCACAGGGTCATCTGTACAAGGAGAGGGAGGAAGTGTAGTTAGGTACAGCTGGCCTTGAACTCACAGACATCCACCTGTCTCTGCCTCCTGAGTACTAGAACTAAAGTGTACCACCACCACCTGGCTGTCTTAATTTTTCTTAGCCAAACCCTATTTGAACCAAGTTATACAGAAGGGAGAACCAGGCAGGCCCTTCCTAATACCCCTTCAGCTAAAAGAGGGAGAAAGGTACCTACTAATGGGGGGTTGAGGTGGAAACTGCCAATTCTGAAGATTTGAAGAAGCCTCATCCATTCCTCCCTTAATCACCGGCATTCTCTAAGCTCCTTCTTTACCCACCAAACACAAACTAACAGATGGCTTTTTCTCCCAGGACCACTCGTGTTCTAGGCAGCATCCTGGGTTAGACCCTCTTCATTTTAACACCCATGGGTAGCAAATGAAATCCTTAATGAAAACCTGCACTAAACTATTCTGAGCCCAGTGGTGGTGGCGCCTCCCCTCCCAAGGTACAGATAGCTTGTTCTGTTTGCTGTGGAATTCAGGTGGATAAGAATACAATGCAGCTGAGAGTCGGAGCCCTCCACTCACAGTTGGGGGCAGGCCTTTGATAGACTTCTTGGAGTCCAGCTACTTTGATTAGGATCAGCACGGAGGTCATATGGAAAACTGCAATGGTAATAACCGTACTGATTTTTAAGGTCCTTTGAGGAGTGACAGGGTTAATGTCAATGGCTTGGATCTCTGAAACCTGCACACGCTGTAGGGGTATGCATTCTTTCCTGAGCTGGGTTGATGCTTCCAGATGTTAATCAAGATTTCCTTATCACCTGTGTGGTGCTGGGCATTTGGTCAAATGCTTTTGTTTCTATGGTACATGGCAAATGAAGTGGTAAACTGAGGCTTAGGAAGAGCAAATCCAAGGAGAGAGGGCTTGCCTTGGGAGACTTCCCAAGGGAAAGAAGATAGAATGGGACACTTGGGAGGCTATGGAGAGCCCCAGGAAGCTGGAACTTGTCCTTGTTTCTTAAATGAGGTGGGGGCAGGGAACAGGGGTCCCAGGAAGACTCTGGGAGCCAGGAAAGGACAAAGTCAGGAGGAGGCAGGAGCCAGCTGTGCTAGAGGTAAAGCTGGCTGATAGCTCCCTTTGAATAGGGAATTAAATGCATCAAAAGCCACTCTGGATAACAAGCAATTGTCGGACAGCAGACTACGTGGCAGGGATGATGACAGAGATACAGTTTTCCCCAACTCATCACAGGGTTGCCATTCATAACAAACAGCAATCAGATGCACTAATGCCTCTTAGTCTCCTCCTTCCCCCTTTCTGTCTCTCCCTCTCTCTTCCTCTCCTCAGACTCCTCCATGCAGGGGTCATTCCACTGTGCAAATACTGAATTGTCTACTGAGACTTATAGCCTGGCTGTTTTATAACTGAATCCTTGGCGTGTACAGTACTACACACACACACACACACACACACACACACACACACACACACACACACCCCTGGGTGAACTCTTTTTCCTGAGTGTAGAGAGAAAAAACACTTTTTAAGGAGCAGCAAGCAGAGGAAATACAGAGGGAACTGTGTCAAAAGCAGAGTCACCCAAGCTAGTCTCTTAAGACTTGCATGTGTGTATATATGCCAACACACCACAGAAGAAAGTCTTTAGTATTTGCTTTTCTCACAATATATGCACTGTTAAATTCCCAAAGAAGAGTTCTTTCCTATGTCCTATTGTCTTGACATCTGTAATAAAATAATACAAGTTATTCCAAATTCATTATGAAAAGGATATACAAAGTTGGGGATTTTTTTGTTTTGTTTTGTTTTTCTGTTGTTTGTGTGTGTGTGTGTGTGTGTGTGTGTGTGTGTGTGTGTGTGTGTGGTTTTTGCTTTGTCTTTTTTGTTGTTGTTTTGTTTTGTTTTTTTGTAGTTGTTTTTGGTTTTTGAGACTGGGTTTCTCTGTGCAGCCCTGGCTGTCCTGTAACTTGCTCTGTAGACTAGGCTAGCCTCAAACTTAGAAATCTGCCTGCCTCTGCCTCCTATGTGCTGGGATTAAATGTGTGCACTACCACTGCCCAGCTGTATCACTGCAAGCTCTCTGCACTGATTTATATTCCCAGCTCCTGCAGTTTGGGGGATTTGTTATTGTTGTTTGTTGCTGAGATGAAGTCTTGCTATATTCCCTAACATGGCCCAAATTAGTGATCTTATTATTGCCTCCACCTCCTGAGCAGCTGGGATTACAAACTGTACCACATGCCCACATCTCTCAGTGAGTGAGCCCTGTGGAGGCAGAAAAAGCCTAACGTTAGTGTTGCTGAGCCCGCATCAGGATTAGAACCTCTAGAGGCTCTCACAGCAAACTGCCCTTCCATGCTCTCCCAGGACCTAGTGGCTTGTGGGCATTCCTTGGCTTGTGGCCACATAACTCCAATCTCCCACTGTGACTATCTTCCCTTCCCTTCTGTGTTGAATCTCCCTCTTTCCATATTTTAAATATTATATATGATATTTGGGGTCCATAGTATTACCTGAGATTAGGTTCCTTGATCACATTTGCAAAGACCCTTTTTCTTCTTAGCACTTAAAGATACCAAGGTTTACTTGGTTTACAAGTCACTGCTTTTGGGAGTCACCACTCAGCCTCATTCAAAGACTTTAATTCCAAACTCAGAAATAGAATCTAAGGTGCTCATTACTTTTGTAGAACATTTTGGGATTCATCTCTTTTGAGGGGGGGCTTTATCAGCATGGTTGATAATGAGAAAAATGCTTGTTTCTTAATCTTTATAAAATCTTTCAGGAGCTAAAAATACTTGAGAATGGCTCAAATCAGTAAGTAAATGGAAAACTCAAGGGCGTTGCTCATGCTTGTATCATGGATACAGAACAACAGGTAGCCGCAGTAGTTAGGTTTAACCATTCATCTCATTTGTTCCTCTAGTAACAAATTTACTTCTGCAACATAGAGCTGAGTCTTGTTCTGGGGTAGCTCAGTGGTTGTTGCTGGCCTAATGTGCACTAGACCCTGGGTGCACTTCCAAAGGGAGTTACCCAGTCTTAGCTCTACCACTTATCAGCTGAGGGATCATTGGACAGCAGTTGAAAATGGAGTTGGCCACAGATTAAACGAGATACAAGAGCACAAAACTCACTTCCAGGCTCATAGAAGAGTGCCCTATAAAATAAGCTCTTGCCTCTTATTGCACTTGGAGGACCAAGAGAGGTATCATGATAGCTAGGCCCAATTTGCCACCACCAACACCACCCACCCACCCACCCAGTGTCTTTCCCTGCTGGAACGCAAGCTCAGTGAGGCAGAGACATGGTGTTTTGTTCATTTTTGTCACCAGTATCTGGCACCTCGAGCATAGTAGGTACTCAGCAATAATCTTTTGAATGTGTGCATGTAAGTAGGTTGTGGAGTTGGAGTCAAATACACATATGTTGTCACCATCATCAACCCTAATCCCTGGAGGCTTCTGAGAGTCAAACCAAGGAGCCTGTCACTGACTACCTCTGTAGATGGGGATGAGGAGACAGGAAAGAGGAAATGGTGGCTCTGGGTGATGCTTAATGGCTACTGTGGTACTGTGACAAATAACAACTGTGACTTTTTAAAAAACACTCCAAAAGTGAAAGTCAAAACCATGGAGAGAAGAGAAAAATGGGCCTCTTTCAGATCCATATCAGCTTCTAAGCCTGAGGTTCAGGCATTCAGAGGAGGAGAAGGGGGAGGAGGGGGAAAGGGAGGAGGGAGAAGAGGAGGGGAGGATCCCACCTATTCTCAGGTCTACTCTCTGAATTCCACCTTCCAGGATTGCTACCATTTACAGAAAAATGATTGGGTATCAGATTTCTTTAAATTTTTGAAGATATTTATTTTATTTGATCTATATATGACTATTTTGTCTGCATGTATAAATGTGCATTGGAAGGTGAGCCCCCATGTGGGTGCTGGGAACCAAACTCAGGTCCTCTGGAAGAGCGCCAAGTACTCTTAATTACTTCATTTCTTCAGCCCCTAGATCTCAGACTTCTTAAAGACAGAGAACCTATTATGCCTTGTTGACAAGCTTAACCCAGGTCTTAATTCCCTGACTACAGCATATTCTCCATACCTTCTCAATATGCAAATTACCTAGGTGGGGGGGTTGCAGTAGGTGTTCATTTACACACTTGTTCAGTGACCCTGTTGTGCCCACTCACTTTGAGCCAGGTAGGCACTGTGGTAGAAGCAGGGGATTCCAAGATGCTCTGAAGGAGATCCCAGGCTGGCTGGAAAGACAGACAAATCAGCAAATGTGTAGACTTCAGAAAGTACAGTGGCAGCATACTGGAGGAAGCCCTGCCTAGGTGGAAGTAGAAAATGTTCCTTGGCAGATTAAGGACTTTGTCAGGAAGAATGAGTGACAGTCCATCAGGAAGACAAAGGATGGCAGAGACATTCCAGGTTGAGAAATCAGCCTACAAAGTGCATGTCCAAACCAAAGGGCTCCTGAAATTGTTTTGACCTGTTTTCTTATGTCCATTATTGACACCCACCCCCATGGACCTGGTACCCCTACATGAACTTCTCTTGTAAATCATGATCTGACACGGTAAAATGTGTTGTCCCAGCTGTGGGGTCCTCAGGTCAAGGTAATGAATGGGTCACTAGGCAGCCGGTGCCTTGGTGGAGTGAACCCAAGGGCTGAGAATCAAACCCATGGGCCCCACATCTCAAATGAGCAGAGGCAGGGCATGGGGTAAGGCGCATGATGTTTACATTCAGAAACTGCAGAGCCACTCACTTGCAAAGTGTCATTACTTGTGCAGATGGAGAGGTAATTTTCCTGCTACTCAAGGACTCTTGATCAAGCTCCGATTGGTTTGAGGGGAATTGTTTTATGACCCTGAGCCAGGCAGTGATAGATAGGAGATGTGGTTTGGTGGGCAGAAGTTTACAAGGCAGGAAATTGCTTCACTGGGCACAGCCATTCATAAGAAACACCTCTGGGAAAAGTAGAACCCGACCCTGGGTGAGCCTGCCCTGCTCACTTGTTTACATCAGCAACAGCCAGTGTTCCTGGTTGCACAATGTGGCAGCGTCATTTTGAGTGGGGGAATCTTTGCCCCTTGGAAGAACAAACACATTCCTTGCTTGCAGTAGAATTGACAGACCTCATGGATTGCAGTGGCCCTCCTGGAGGCCATAATGTCGTAGGAAGGTGACTCTCCACATAAGTAGCCACACAACCAAACCCAGTTCAAATTCAGCCATATTTTCCTTTAGTGCAGTGGGGGTTTAGATGAAAGTAAAATGTGCCAGAGTGGGAAATCCTTGGGCAGGCAGATACCAGTCCCTGGTTTGGAGGTCATTGGTCAGCTTGGTAGTTGCAGGGAAAGGGGGGACAGGGTGTGACTTGTTTGGAAATATTCCAAAGCCCCCATTTCCATTGTTCTATTGGCCTTGCAAGTCTATAGCTGAGTTCCAGAGTCCAGAGGTTTCACCACCTGAAGATGTCCAATCTGCACACGCTACAGGGAGGAGAGATAAGAGATGGTGGCTGGAGTCTCGAAACCATAGGGGTCTGTCTGGCAAGTCCTTGGAAGCCTGAAGCCCTGCAATCTCTGGAGAATCAAAACTCATGTCCTCATCCTTTCCTCCTCACCTTGTTTGCAGACCCCATCTCTGTCCTATGTAGGCCCTGAGCCACAGCAGTGAGCCTCATGTCTCTCAGACTCTGCCTTCTGTATGTATGATGTATAGGGCACTGTGAGGCTTCCCAGCTCTTACGGATAATGAAATGGAAAGACAAGTCTCGTTTGTAGGGGTGTAGATACACTGAGGGTCTCTGGAGTGGCAGAGGAACTTGAAGGGGAACTTTACTTTTTTAAATCTTTGTATGGTTAATCATGGACAACTTTTACTACCTCTGACTTAGTATGGGACCTACTATCTGTACACTCATGCTATTAAGCAGGATACCCAGGGGCAGGAACAGTTGCCCGAAGAAGGCCTTGAGTTTGTCCCAACTGAAGTTTTGTCTATTTCTCTAGAGACCAACCATTCCATTGTGTCTCTCCCTTGTAAGGTGTAAGGGACTACAAGCCATACCATTTTTTTTAGATTTACTTATTTTTATGTGTATGAGTGTTTTGCATGAGTCACCTGTGTGCCTGGTATCTACAGAAGTCAGAAGGCATTAGATCCCCTGGAACTGGAATTAGGGATGGTTATGAGCCACCGTGTGGGTACTGGGAATTGAACCTGGATCCTCTACAAGAGGAACAAGTGCTCTAACTGCTGAGCCATCTCTCCAACCCCACAGCATGCTGTTTTTACTACCTCTTCAACCTCATGGTGCCTGCTGCATAGTAGGTTCTCTGTGAAGACATGTTGAGCAGATAAGCATATTTATTAATGCATGATTATATAAATGAATGGGTTATATGACCATATGTATATTTAATATTTTAAAGCACTGTTATACTAAATTCATAGCAAACTTCTACAGTACCAAACAAGCAAGTTGTTTGCATTCCCAGTTTCCTCCTATATATAAAGATGTCATGTCAGGAAAAACAAGCTGGTACATTAAGAAGCCTACCAAGAAGCCAGGCATGGTGGCAACATGCCTCTAATCCCAGAACTGGAGATGTAGAGGCAACAAGGGGAAACCCTCCCACAAAAATCAAAACAACATAAAACATAACAACAATAAAAAGAAGCCCAGCAAGGTAGCTATAGGGACAATCCCTAGCCCAGGACCCTTTTGATAATTATCCCATTCAGAATCTATCTGCTTCAACTCTCCTCTGGATCTCATATTTGCTGTTGACCTGCTCTGTTCATGCCCTGTAAGGACCCCACAAAAGGTCCATTCATTCATTCATTCATTCATTCATTCATTCATTATGTATTGAGGCAGTCCCGTAATGTTGCCTAAGTTGGTGTTGAACTCTTGAGCTCAAGGGATCCTCCTGCCTCAGCTTCCAGGATAGATAGAAATATGGACATGTGCCACCATAACCAGCCAGCCAAAAGGATTAGAGCCACTGTCCCAGGCATTTGGAGAACAGAATTCCTGGCCACATTATTCCTCTACCCTGCTAAAAACATGCCAGGATAAGCTCACAGGTAGAGGGACAATCTTGTAGTTTTTAGCTGGAGGTGTGTGTGGCCATGATGACACAGGCCAAGCTGCAGAGTGGTTTGAGAGTAAAGGTGTCGACCATGCAATGCAAGTTGTTAGATGCCCATGTGAGAGTGCCATTCCAGCATGTAGTACATGTGACTTGGCCTAATGTCACTAATGGCAAGGTTCTCAAGCTAGGGTACAGGGCAGTGAGCCAAGGGCTCCAAGGAATTGATCAAGCCACAGGAATTGATCCCAGCTTGCCTCAGGAGGCAGAGGCAGGCAGATCTCTTGAGTTCAAGGCCAGCCTGGTCTACAGAGCAAGTTCCAGGACAGCTAGAGCTACACAGAGAAACCCTGTCTTGAAACAAAACAAACAAACAAGAAGACACAGAAAAAGCAACTTTTCTTCCTGGACCTTCCATTTGATCCAGAGCAAAGTAATCATTAACTGTATTTTTAAGTAGAAGCAAACTGATAGATTATGAGAGAAGACACAAAGTTTAAATTCATGTCTCAGTGGTTAAGAGTGGCGGCTCCCCATCATCTGAGCTGACTGATGCTTTCCTTTTCCTCCCAGGTCTCAGGTATAATGTCACAAGCACGCTTGCATTAGTCCCTGCTCTCAGTGGCCACAGTAACTTTCCACATGGATGAGACACTGGGTAAGAGTACCTTGGGCTCCACATGGACACCTCCTCTATCCTTCTTCCTGAGGCCTCCAAGTGACAGGAAGCACAAACAAAGCAGCATGGGCATAGATGACAGGGACAGTGGCAACCATGGCCTGGGGAGCAAATTTCACTTATTTAGGGTTTTTTGTTTGTGTGTATGTGTGTATGGGGGGGGTGTTGTTCAAGGTTTTTGTTGTTGTTGTTACTGATGTTTGAGACAAGGTCCCACTCACTATATAGGCCTGGCTGGCCTGGAACTCACTATCTAGACCAGGATGTCACTTATTTTGTTCCCTGGATGGAAAGACTGGACAATTTCTTCCCAAGTAGAGACATTAGAAGACAGAAAGTACATGCAGAAGACTGAGGAGGGTGTTGAGTATCTTCCTGTCACCCTCCACTGTCTTCCCTTGAAACACTGTCTCTCACTAAACCTGGGGTGTTTTATCCAGGCTATCTAGGGAACTCCAGGATCTGTGTGTCTCTGCTGGCCAGTACTGAGAATACCAACACACACAGCCTTGTCCCAGCTTTTACATGGGTACTGGGGATTCAAACTCAGGTCCTCATGTTTGCAGAGAAAGTACTCTTACCACAGAGCCATTTTCCTATTCCCAGAAATTATGTTTATGCACACTTTTGAGAAGATGATATTAACATCAACTCTACTCTAGAATGTTCTGAGGTTGGGGACAGGGCGTCTTCTCTAAGTTACTTCACTCTAAGGCAAATGTTCTCAAGTCTCCAGGTTTCTGACCATCAAAGCAGAGTTGCTGGGTCCCCAGCCCCAGGCAGCTCCCTCCTCCCCAGGCAGGTACAACTGGGTTTCCCTAACTTGTGTGCCCCTACTGTCTAGTGGAGTCACAGAAACTGCCTTCAGCAAATATTTGCAGGTAACAAGACAACCACATTCACCTGGTCATAGATATTTATTATATTCTATGTAGTCCACTGGGCAGAGGGAGTCAGTGATGAATAAGAAATAGTCTAAGGCTGGGAGAATACGGCTCAGTGGTAGAACACTTGCTTAGCATGCTCAAAACCCTGGGTTTGATCTCAGCAACACACACACTGGACTTTCTGTCTTCAGGGAACTTGTAGCTTAGTAGGAAAGGCTAATGCAGAAAACATGCACCATAGTGGGCACTACCCAGTGCCCATTTCAGAAGTGGCACAGCAGAGGTGCTTCTGAAACAGACAGCACAGTAGCTGTCTGCTCACTCAGATTAAGTAGCCAAAGTGAGGATCCTTAAATCTATTGAGGTGGGCTCAGTCTCCTGTAGCTAAAGATATCGGGAGGAGGAGGGGTCATACTCAAAGATAGGTCATCACAATCACAGGAATGCCCGTGGTGGGTGGGCTGAGGATGAACCTCCCATCACCCTGTAGGAAAGTGAGGCCCAGATGACACCTGTTGAGACAGGTAACTCCCATTTGCCCATTGTCCTGTGTTTGCAGAGGAGCTGCAGGGAGCTTGGATGGGTGGTGGGGGGTACGGTAACAGGGAATGGGTCACAAGCAGGTGAGCCTCCTTTCGGCACAACTTAGTACAGAGATAGGGCAGCTGTCCCGGACAGGATTTATAACTCCTGATTTCAAGGCCTTATGGTAAACAAGCCTTTCTCAATTACAGCATCTGGGTAAAGGGGTTGGCAGGTAGGAGCAGCCTGGAAACGGGGCGGGAGGGAGAATCTGGTGGCAGTGTGTCTGGTAGGGTGCACAGTTGGGGGAGGGGGTTGGGGGTAGAGCGGAGATATTCCTGGCTAAATTGTTGTATGGGACATTGAACTCGTTAATAACAACGCTTTCCTTCTTGCCGCATTCCCACAAGCAAAGGTGGTAAACATGCTTGAGCACCTGGTGAAATCCTAGGACAAGCCCTGAGAGCCAGCTGTGCGAGCATAGGCCTGGCCTGGCTCCTACTCATTGTTGATTTAAATGCTGTTGGCTGTGCTTCTGGTCATTATCTAGCACTTCTGAGGCAGAAATACAGCAGACAGATCCTGGAAAATAGTGAACTTCCCACTCATGCTATACCAATGATGGCAGAGAGGGAGAGAGACCCTCACTATATTCAGAGAGGCTGGTGGTAGAGGGTGGGGAAGGAGAGGAAGTTGCAAGTGGGGACCCCCAAGCAAAGTGGGTATACCTGTCTGTCCCCTGACTGCCCCAGCTACTGCCTGAGGCCTCCCTGCTTTCAGGTCTTCCCTTAGTTCTCATCCTCACTTCATGCCTCCAGAGCCTAAGGAAAGCAGCCATTCACCCTGAACCACACCTTTACAGACTAGCTTGAAGGAAGGGAACAATTCCTCTTTTTAGTAAAAGTCTGCCATTAACCCTCTGGACTTGGGCCTCCTCTGTGTCCCACTCCTAGGTGGGACTGCAGGCTCAGCACAAGGGGGAAGAGTCCTGGAAGAGGACCCCCAGGGTGTACCTCTCTCCTCCTGCTCTTTGGAGACATCAAACACAGTAGGCCTCACGTGTTGTTGGAGTTAACAAACACAGCAAGGCCTCTCCTTCAGATTCCCAGCTCCAGCCTGAGCAAATCCCCCCTGAGACTTCAAAGCCAGCAATATGTTTGCCTGGCCACAGTACAGCAACAATGCTTTCCCTTTTGACCTGAGAAAGCATCCCTGGCATCATTGCTGGAGGACTGCTGGCCAGGAGGCCAGACCTGAGCATGGAATCCGGCCCTGAGGTAGGCATTCCCTGCAGCCTGCACTGCTGACACAAGGACAGGGGAATGTGTGAGACAGGCCTGATGGGATATGGGACTCCACACCTTAGTGAAGACTACTCTAGTCAGAGCTCAGGACAGAGAGAACAGGCTGCTCCTAACTCCAAAGCAAGGTGGGACTGGTCTTGCCAATACACCCAGATATGGGGCTGCAGCATACACTTGCTGGTCCCTTGCAGGGACTCCCCAGAACATGACAATGTGTCTGTGAGTTCTATAAGTGAGCATGCATGAGAACCTGCATATTCCAGAAGCCAACACTACGCTCTTCTATTCTGAAAGGAAATCTTAATGCTTGATCTGAAAGCAAAGGCCAGAGAAAGGCGTGGCAGAGCAGCACAGGTCCTGGAGAGATGGCACTTACTGCTTTTCCAGAGGATCTGGGTTCTACTGCCAGGCAGCTTACAACTACCTATGCCTCCAGTTCCTGAGCTCATATGGCACATATGGTACTCATACAGCCACACACACATAATAAATCTTTGAGAGGGGCAGGGAAAGGGAGAGAGAGCAGCATGCCTGTCAGTGTTGGAAATGGAGAAACATGTTTTAGGGCAGGCGGGAGCATACTTAGCCTCCAGCTACTTCTCCTGAGCAGCTGGTGAAACACATATCCTTTCAGGAACTCTTACTTTAAGGACTGAAAAGCAGCCCTAAGGGCTGGAGAGATGGCTCAGCAGTTAAGAGCTCTTGCTGATCTTCCGTAGGACCTGAGTTTAGTTCCCAGCACTCACATTGGAGGGCTCACAACTGCTTTTAAGTTCCAGGGAATCACACACACACACACACACACACACACACACACACACACACACACACACACACACACAAGAAAAAGAAGCAAAACAGTCCCAGACTTAACATTCAGCTACATGACTCTAATGATGTAATTTTTCCCTAAAGAAGGACACTCACTTTCTGTGCCCAAGCAAAAAGACAGCACTAAGACTGTCCCCGGCCCTTTGTAAAGATGTGCTCAGGAGAGAGGACGTGTGTGAGAGGAAGTATGAAGTGTATGGTCACAGGGTCACTCAAAAGTTTCTGCTTTGACATGGTCACTTCCCCAATATGCCAACAGTATCAGCATTCTAAGCCTGTGTCTTCGAACTTTCTACAAGTTCCTGCCTTAAGAAAAAACTGTTCTTAACCAGGGCACAGTTATGGTCCTAGCACTGGGAGGTAGAGGCAGAAAAATTAGGAGTTTAAGGTCAATCACACCTACATGGTAAATTCAAAGCCAGTGTGGATTACATGAGACCCTCTCTCAAAAAATAAGCAACAGTAAAAACAAAAATGCTGGCTCTGATAATTATAAGATGACAATTTTTGTTTGAGACAGGATTTCTCTGCATAACCCTGACTGTCCTGGAACTCATTATGTAGACCAGGCTGTTCTCAAACCCGGAGATGTGCCTGCCTTTGCCTCCCAAGTGCTGGGATTAAAGGCATGCCATACCACCACCTGTTGAGATAACATAATTATAAGATGATAAAGAATATCTCTTAGAATCCCCAGGTCTAGGGCTGCAGACCTCACGCAGAGGACTTCCCACATAGAGGTAGCATGGCATAATGGCTGAGAGCCCAGGCGCTGAAGCTGGACTCACTGCAGTCCTGCCCCACCCTGGACTTTTAGCTTATGCCCTTCACTAAGCACTATCAATGTACCTCATTTTCCTTAGACACAGCTCTCTGACTTCTATGGTCCCTTCTTAGGGCTCTTCCATCATCAATTAAGGTTTGAAAAGATCGTGAGACATGTTATTATTTCATGGGGAAAAAAACTGAATTTCAACTCCGCAGTAAAAATTCCCAGAGAATCAATCGGTGCTCTGAGACTGGAAGATGGTTTACGACGCAGTCCCGAGACAGCAATCCCAACCTCATCTGCCCCTGGCCAAGTGGGTGAGCCGGTGATTCCTGGTAAACTGCTGTCAGCCTGTGGGTTCTAGATGCTGTAGATTTCTGTTCAGAACCAGAGTTATAGCCAAACTATCAAAACTATTAAAATAGTTGTGCAAGGTTGTTGAAGTGAGGAACAGCATCCCCCCCCAAAAAAATCCAAAGGATTCTTTTTAAAATTTAATTTATTTTTTAAGATTTATTTTTATTTCATTGCATTGGTATCTCCCCTGTTTGTGTGAGAGTGTTGGATCCCTTGGAATTAGAGTTACAGTCAGTTGCAAGCTGCCATGTGGGTACTGATAATTGAACCTGAGTCCTCTGGAAGAGCAGCCAGTGCTCTTAACCGCTGAGCCTTCTCTCCAGCCCCCAAAGGATTCTTAAGCACTGCAAAAGAAGCAGAAAATGTCATCTTTACAAGTTCCTGCCACTATATACACAAACACTAAGAGTTATTAACTCTTCTACTAATTCTTCTACTAAATTCTTCTACTAATTCTTCTACTAATTCTACTTAATTCTTCTACTAAAAGAAGAATTCACCAAAATTGAGAAAATTATAAAACTTGACTGAAGGACATTTTTTTAAAAGCTCTCTAAAAGGGGAACAATCCATCATTATAAAAACTAATTAATTTATAAATTCAATGTAATTCTAATAGAAATCTCATCTTGGAGATTTCAGTATATAGGAAACTTACAAGTTAATCTTAAAATATGAAATAGAAAAGGGAACAAGAATTTCAAAGACAAGCCAGGCATTAATCCCAGCATTTGGGAGGCAGAGAGGCAGAGGCAGGCTGATCTCTTGAGTTTGAGGCTAGCCTGGTCTACATTATGAGTTGCAGGACAGCTAGCTACATAGTGAGACTCTGTCTCAAACGACAAGAAAAGAATTACAAAGACAATTTTGGAAAGGGAGGGGGGTGACATTTGCCTTATGATGTCAAAAGTAAAATTACCTAAAACACAGGGGCTGGAAAGACGGTTCGGTGGTTAAGAGCACTCACTGCTCTTGCCTGATGTCCTGAGTTCAATCCCTGGATCCCACAAGGTGTCAGGAGAGAACCAACTCAAAAGAATTGACCACCACCATAAAACCAGTCAGCACCCTAGTATGGAAAGAGGTGAGGGGATCCTCACCAGTCCCAGCTCCTGAGGAACGAGTGACAGTTGATGGCTTCTCGAGGAGGCAGAATCAGCTTTCTTTAAGGGTGTAGCCCATAAAGAAAAGGTCAGCCACACTCCAGTGTGTAGCACTATAAGCATGAATACAGGGACAGAGTAAATTGGACTCAGTGAGTTATTAAACAGAGGAGGACATGGAAATTGGGAAGGGATGGAGAGGTGAAGGGGTGACTCTAGAGGCTAGAAGGAAACACAGGGGATGAATATGATGAAAATGTATTGTATGGAATTCTCAAAGAATTAATAAAAAATTATATATTTTTTAAAAAAGTATAAAGAGGGCTGGAGAGATGACCCAGCAGTTAAGAGGACTTGCTACTCTTACAGAGGACCCAGCACCCACATGGTGGTTCACAACTGTCTATAACTCCAGTTCCAGGCGATCCAACACTTTCTTGGTCTCCATAGGTCCCAGAACACACATGCAGGCAAAACATTCACACACATGAATACATAAACAAATAAATAAATAAATAAATAAACAAATAATATTTTTAAAGTAAAAAGAAGTTAGAAATCAAGAATAAATGAATGAGTGATGAGTAAATGGTTAAGTAGATGAAAGGAAGAGGGAAGAACTTGTGGCAAAAAGAAACTTCCAAATTAAATGTTAGGTAGGAATCAGGGTTTCCACTCTGTGAGCCTATGATGTCTGTGATGGAGGATAACGAGGTGGGAGATCCATGTTCACGGCCATGCTGACATGTCTCTATAGTTATCTCTCTGTGTTCCAGAGTTGATGGCAGTAGTTCTCGAGTGATGACTGCTTATAGGCTCTGTGAAGAGATGGATAGTTTGTTTGTTTTTTTTTTTTTAAGTCACGAAGCAGCTAGAAAGTTCTCAGGCCCAGACCTCATCTTGTCTAACCTCTATATGGCCTATGTATATCTCACCATCCCTAGCTAAATGTAAGCTGACCTTATGCTTGAGTCGCTACCATGGTGAAGGACTCCTCACCAGTCCTCATCGATACCTATGCACCCGGCCCAGTTTTAAGTTCTTGGCTTGTAACAATTCAATATATATATATATATATATATATATATATATATATATATATATATGTTCCAAGTGGCTAGGTCTATATGAAGTTCAGATAAAACCCTAGAAAGGACTCTGAGGTGTTCCTCCTCATCTCAGGAGTCTTATGATCGAGGAATGGAGATCTTGTCTTGGGACAGGCAGTTCATAGACAATATAAGACAAGACAATGGGTAGTCCTTGTGCCACATGTTTATCCCATTGGGCTCTAAAGCAACAGGGAGGGGTGGCATGTATTGAAGTGTGTTCTAATTTGACATGCACTTACCTCACTTAATGCACAAACATTTACTGTTTTTTAAACAGTAAAAAAAAAAACACTGGCATTTGAAAAATTAAAATTAAAGCACTATTCTGAGGCCACAGAGATAACCACTGGCATTCTAGCTCAGGCTCTTTCAGTTAGAGGCTGACCACACCAGCCTGCACATACAAAATCAGTATGTTTTACCTCTGGTAATCTAGAGTCCATGTCAAAAAGATCAATACCCCCATCTGGTATGTACTGCTACAACATTCCTAGGGACATCCAATGGGCATATGGAGATAGTGATGATGATGATGATGAGTGGTTGGATGAAGGAAGTGGGGTATTAGCGTCTCCCTCTCAGAAGAGCATGTGCTGAGAGGAGGAAGTGGCTTCCTGCCTCCCTTTCCATTTCGGTTGCTCAGCACCTGTTGAGTTGGCCTCACATCTGGAGCATAAATAAATAAAGCCAGCTTCTCCCTGGCCTTTCTCTCAGGACCCAGCTGTAGGTTAGAAGCAGAAAGTGAATATGCAGAGTGGCCAATTAGTTCTCTGCGGTGCCCTCATGACCTCTGACCCCTGCTGGGACACCTCATCCATTAGCTGTCCCCTTCCCTTTCCACCCTCCTCTCTCACAGTTTGAGCCGTTGTCCTTCCATTCTCTTGCAGCAAAGAAACATGCTCTGGCATTGGTCCCACAGCTTCTACTCTCTGCTCTTTTGTCCCCTCCCTCTGTTGTCCTTGTTGCTAACCTGGTCACCACTCCTTGACCCTATGCTTGACCCTCCTGGGGTTGAGGAGAGGCTGTATCCCAAAGAGGACTTGCTGGGAGGATGAGAGCCAGCTCTTGCTTTTCCTTGTTCCTTGGGTTTCTTTCCACAAACAAGTTTTGATCCTATTCCTTGTAATGCTGTAATGCTGTTCCTGGGGCGATGATTTCTTTGAAAAGCAAATGTTCTGAAGTGTCTATCTAGGTGAAGTCAGTAGTATTGTTCCTTTACAATCTTCTATGAAGAAGCCTTCTATGAAGCTTGGGTATGTTTTTTATATATAATGTTCATATATGTATTAAAAAGTTCAAGATTTTATGCACATATACAGATAGCTTGTGAATAAGCACAAAGCAATCATCAGAACAAGAAAGTCAACTCACTTTATTACACTTGCTAAGACCTTTCAAGAGTTCACAGCATCTACTGACCCTCAGACTTGTAGCTTGGTATGAAAAGATGCTGATTGTGTCATCCAAGCTGAAAACAGCAAGTGCTTGACACTTTAGATCCAAATCCTGGTCCTGGCTAATAGAGTGACTGCCTATATTCAGAAAGGGTTCTGTGCAGAGCACTTCCCACGTGCCATCTTCTCCTCAGCCTCTCAAAATAAACAGTGAGGTGATGTCATGATTAGTGATCATTCCCTCTCACAAGAAACAAAGGTCAAGAAAAATGAAACTGCTGCTTCAGAATTGTATTTTAAGACTTATTCTTTATTTATGTGCTTGTGTGTATCTATGCAGATGAATCTATGCTGGAATTCAGGTGTTTGTGAGCTGCCTGATGTGTAACTGGGAGTGAACTCATGTCCTATGGAAGAGCAGGAAGTGCTCCAAACCACGGAGCCATCTCTCCAGCTCCCTGGATCAGGCCTGTGTAAGCAGTTAAGGGTAGGAAAGGGCCAGGTGGTGGTGGCACACGCCTTTAATCCCAGCACTCTGGAGGCAGAGGCAGGTGGATCACATAGTTCGAGGACAGCCTGGTCTACAGAGTGAGTTCGGGAGTTTAAGACAGGCTCCAAAGCTACACAGAGAAACCCTGTCTTGAAAAACCAAAAAGAAAAATTGAGTAGGAAAGGAACATGGATGCAGCAGGCATGGCTCCAGCATTCTGAAGCCTAGTGCAATACTTCCTCCAATTTACAAAGTACTTAAGATATTTAACCCTGACGAACACTGTTTTTTTTCCCCCTTTGAAACAATGTCCTGGTAAAAAATAAAATAAAATAATAATGCCCCGGTACAGCAGCAAATAACAATGACTAACAAAGCAACTGACATACCTTATTACAGTTAACCCTCACAACTTCCCCATACATGGGAGCTATGATCCCCAGTTTACAGAGAAGGAAACTGAGACCTAGAGAGGTTAAGAAACTAACCTAGGTGGGTGGAGAGAGGGCTCAACCTGAAGTGCTCATACTGTTCTTGCAGAGACCTGAGTTCTGTTTACAAAGCCCATATCTGGCTGTTCACAGCAGCATGCAACAATCTGATGCCCTCTTCTGGCCTCCATAAGCACTGCACTCACATGCACAAACCCGTACAAAGATAGGTGTACATAATAATAATAAAAATACATAATAATAAAATAAAAATAAAAACTTTAAAAGTGACTAACACAGACCACACATAGATAATCTAAATCTGTTTAACCCCCCCAAATCCTTTGTTTCTTCCAATTTCTACTCCATAAAAAATTGCCTCAAAAAGGCCTGTGGAAAATATAGCACATACACATAGGGAAACAGTAACAGAGGGACAAAGAAGGTAAATCCCACCAAGGGTAGGTAGCAAGGTCAGCTTTATGAAAAAGAGAGATCCATTTACTTGATGGAAATCCACCTTAATGCTGGAAGGACTTAGCAATGCATCTGTTCCTTGAAGTTAAGGATGGACATCCTACTGAGTATTTGTGTCAATGCTGGAGAAACAAGCTGGGTCTTTGTCATAGCCATGCCTAAGCACAGTGAGGCAGGAACCATATCTGATTTACCATGATCTACCTTATCCATCACACTCCAGTAGCTCCAGAATAGAGCCATCCACGAACAAGACTCTTGATAAGTATTTCTAAAACCAAACAAGTGAAGGGTACCTTGAGAAGGAGTTGATTAGTGGCCTCACTGGCTTGGGTGGTGCTTCCACCTCAAAGCTTGAAGGCCCCTTTCTTTCTCCATCATCTCTCTCTCTTCCTCCCTGCAGCTCCTCTGACAAGCCCACAGGCTGAGTGATGGGGGGTCCCACTGTACCAGAGATGATTTATGGTGCTTTGTTATGCAAATCTTTTCATATTCCTTCCCATCCATTCTGCAGCCAATTCATCAATGCTATTTCAACACAGCTTTGGATGGTGCACTGTGGTTCACAGTCCTGAGGACAATTGTTCACACCACTCTGGTATTCAGGTCTAAAAGAGAGAAAGACCACCTCTCTGTTGGGGTTGTCTTAAACTGCTCTGCTTTTCCAAGACCCAGTGCACAGCCAGAGCAGTAAAAAGAAAAAGAGTAGCATGTAGCTAACGGGCACAGAAGCTGAAGTCTGCAGCTGCCTTGTAATTTCAACAGTGGAGTCCGTGTGAGGATACAATCGAGTTGTCTCAGGGAGGCTACAAAACCACTTTGCAAAGAAAATCCCAGAGATATATTTTACTCAGAGCTCTGGGAACTCCAGATCTGTTGGGTCAATTTTATTTTCAATACTAGAGATCAAATTTGAGCCTCCTGCGTGCTAAGCAAGCTCTCTTCTACTGAGTTACAACTTACCTCCCAAAGCCACTGAGACATTTGAGGCTTCCTTCTATTATATAAACAGACATTAAAATGATCAAAATAACATTTGTCATACCTATATGAGTAAAACAGAAATAAACATTTCCTTCCATCGCTTTTGCTGTGTGTGTGTATACATCTCTCTCTATGTGTGTGTGTACATCTCTACATGGGAACAAGGTCATGTTCCTGCCACAGTGTGTGTATGGAGGTCAGAAGAACCATCTCAGGTACCACTCCTTGTCTTCTACCTATTTCAGACTGAGCTGTTTGTTGCTGTTTCACTGTGTTCTACAGACTGGCTGTCCCTGGCTTCTGGGGAGCCTCCTGTCTCGGCCTCCCATCTCCCTATAGGAGCACAGGGATTACAGATACTTAAAATACTGTGTCCAGCCTTTGTTTGCCTGTTTTTTGTTTTTTGAGACAGGGTTTCTCTGGGTAACAGTTCTCGGCTGTCCTGGAACTCACGCTGTAGACCAGACTGGCCTGGAACTCACAGAGGCCATCTGCCTCCACCCCCGAGTGCTGGGATTAAAGGACCACCACTGCCTGGCACATGTCCAGCTTTTATGTGGGTCAGGGAGCCAAACTCGGGTCTTCAGGCTTTTGCACAGTGAGGCTTTCACCCATGGAGGCATCTCCTAAGCCCTTCTTCCTATTTCAGTCACGTCACTCATCCGATACTGTTATCTGCTGCCATTATCTTGCTATGCGGGTTTAAATTCTCAGGCAAAAGTCACATCTGCTGAATGCTAATATAAAAGCATGTCAAAAAGGATACTTTGACTTTGCTTTTTGATTACTGCATGTCATCACCTTATTGCAAAGAGATCTATAGTTGTTAGAAATTAATTACCTGAATTTTCATAATCCAGGGAAGTAGATGATACATCCTTGTTTCCTGCCGAGTGATGCTGTGAGAACTCACTGCTTCCCTCCATCCTCGTTTTCCCTTCATACGCATACAGAGGGAACGTTTACTTCCTAGTTTAAAAGATAACAAGCAAGACTTCTCCTTCTTCTCCCTCCTCCTCCTCTTTCTTTTTCTTAATCTTCTTTAACTGGGTCTCTCTATGTTTACCCAAGTGGTCCTCAAATTCATCACTGTAAGCTAAGCTGGTCTTGAACTTGTAATCTTCCTGACTCAGCCTCCCAGGTGGACTGCCACGACCATATATGGTCACATGTGTTTGCACATGTGTGCACATGAATGTATCTGTGCATGCAGAGGTGTGTGTGTGTGTGTGTGTGTGTGTGTGTGTGTGTGTGTGTGTTCAAGTGCACATATATGGTCACTTGTGTTTGCACATGTGTGCACATGAATGTATCTGTGCATGCACATGTGTGCACCTGCATGTGTCTATGTACACGTGAATGCCAATCATCAATGTTAAGTGTCTTCCGCAATCAATGTCCACCTTATTTTCTGAGCAGGGTGTCTAACTGGACCTTGAGCTCATCACAGCCTAGGATGGCTGACCAATAAGCTCTAAGGTTCTGCCTGTCTCCACCCTACTTTGGTGTTATAGACTGGTTCTGCCAGGGACCACTTTTCACATGGACAATGAAGATCCAAGCTTAGTAAGCATTTTAGTGACTGAGCCAGTGCCAAGGCTCTTAAAAAGAGATATTTTGTAAAACAATGAGTTCAAAACATATGCAGGCATTTACCTTTAACCTACAGGATGCTAACATTTTATTGTTCCTTCCAAATTTTTCCACTTCTGTTTTGTTGTAATAAAATAGAAGGCTATCCAAAAGTAATTAGATGCAACAAAGACATGCATGTAAAAGATTTTACAAGCATTAAGTCATTTGTTAACACTAATTATTATGTAACATCAAATATGACAATCTGTTTTGGATTTTTCTGCTGAGAATTTTGTCCCTAGGAATTGTACAGTCATGGTCCCCAAATACCCTGGGGTGGCACAGCAATATGTCCACTGTGGCAACACAAAATATTTAAATCTGTCAGTGATGCCACAGTAAAAGTCAACTAGGAATGGTATAAATCATTAGTTGAGAAAACAGATCATGTTTCCATTTTTTAAAAATTGGTTGGTTGGTTGGTTGGTTGGCTTTGTTTTGAGACAGTATCTCTCTATATAGCCCTGGCTGCCCTATCACTCACTATGAGGACAGACTGGCTTCACAGACAGTCACCTGCCTCTGCCTCCTGAGTGCTGCCATTAAAGCTGTGTGCCACCATGCCCAGCAACCGCTCTCTACTTAATAAGTTTAGTTCTTTGTGTATCTGTGTTCTCTGAATCTGTGTAATGAAAAAAAGAACTATATGGATTATAATGCGGAATGAGAAGTAAGTATGGCATTCTCCAGCTGGTTGTGCAATAGTCAAGACACACATACATCTCACTAGCAAGTAAGTATATTTTAAAATGAAATTAAGATGTGTTTTCTTTGTAATGGTGTATTATGTCTTCAAATGGCTACTAAGCTATGAAATCATAAACATGTATTGAAGTATTTGGATCTAATAACTTAATGTATGGAATTTAAATTTTTTTCATTTACGTATTCATTCATTCATTTATTCTGAGAGGACGCATGTGTGCATCTCAGGGAATACATATAGAGATTATGGACCAACTTGGAGGAGTCAGTTCTCTCTTTCTACTATGTGGACCCCAGGGATTGAACTTAGGTCATCAGGCTTGGCTTCTTGCCTGCTAAGCTGGTAAGTTTACCAGCCCAATATATGGAATTTTAAGGATATTTCTTTTAGTCTGAATTGCTATAAAAATAAAATGGCTGAGGTAGCACAGACATGGATGTTTGTGAACCTTGATTTCTCCACTGTATGCTGGGTCTGAGAATGATATGGCATTTGTTGTCTGTGATGTTGAGTAAAGCTGAGTTTTCAGAATAGCACCAGGAAGCTGGGCATTGCTGCTTCTTTGCTTAGGGCAAGTCTCTTCAATAATCCTACTCTCATTTTTGTGTGAGACTACAAAGATTTCAGAGTATGTCTGCATGAATAGCAATAAAACTTTATAGCTGTTGTTAAAATCAGACATTTGGGGTTAAATCTTCTGTCTACTACTTATTCCATGTCTTTCCTATTACTTTAACTCTTAGGTCTTCTAAGACTGAAATCCTCAACTACTTTTCTACAATTAGACACACAAGATTCATGTCTGGTACACAGTAGAGGTTTTAAGACTATCTGTTAAAACTGTGTTGCAACAAGTTTACATCATTTGAAAGTCAAGGTATGTTTTTAGATCGTCTTTAAGGAGACAAATCTTTTCCTCTTCTTCCAACTCCCAAAGTCCAATTGTGGCTTCCATAGCTGCTGGGTGGAGCAAGTGGGCAGAAGTAACTTCCTATAGTATAGCTTTTGTCTTGCCATGGCTTAGCAATGTCTTCTGAGGTGCCTCAAACTTGTATAAAAATGGTACCCCAACCTAGAGTTTTTTATTATTGTTATATCATTATTATTTTGGTTTTGGGAGACAAGGTTTCTCTGTGTAGCTTTAGAACCTGTCCTGGAACTCACTCTGTAGACTAGGCTGACCTCAAACTCACAGAGATCCACCTGCCTCTGCCTCCCAAGTGCTGGGATTAAAGGTGCTGCACCACAGCCCAAACAGTTTTAAAATATTAGTACCATATTTGTTTTCACATTTGTACTTTGATCATTTCATTAACATGGTGTCTGATGGCTAGTTCCACTATAAGCATAATTTTCTTCTTTGTAATGAATGAAAATCTTGTAGGGACAGACTTTGTGACAATGTGTATATTCTGGTTTTAATCTGAATCTCACCCACCAGTTCTCCCATCACAGATGACTATATTATTGCTGATTAGTGCTAGAAAATTATTTTCCAATTCTAATTTCATAATAATTTTTTTACATTTTATATATTTTCTGTTCTTTGGAGACAGGGTTTTGCTATGTATCCCATGCTGACCTAGAACTAATGATCCTCCTGCCTCAATCTTCTAAGGACTGGGATTCCAGTTGTGTGCTATAATGCCCAGCGTATTCTACATGTACTAATTAATATTGTTTGTTATTATTGTTACATTGTGTCTGTTTGTCTGTCTGCCTGTCTGAGAACAATTTGCTAGAGTTGTTTCTCTCTTCCCTCCATGTGGATCCTTTAGGATCAAATTCAGGCCATCCAGCTTGCTGGCAAGCCCAGTTACCTATCACTACTCTTCTTGACAATCTACCAAAATGGCTCACTTGCCTTCTTCCACATTTGTTTACTTGATTGTTTGTATAGCTACATATCTTATTCAATGGATTGTGATCCATTATTATCACTACTTTTATAATAATTACCTCGGCTTTGGCAAGTCAGAATCTCTTCAGGAGGACTCTCTTGGTCACCTTGAATTTTTTCTGAGTGCTTCCTAACTTAGTGGCTTAATCAATTGTTCAAAGGTCATATTTTCCTATCCAAGCTGTAGTCACTTTGCCAAGTAGCTATGATTCCTTTCAGTATCACATGGAATTTAGAAGACAAAATTCGTGGGGTGGGAAAGGTTTGAGTATTGTTTCTAAGAGCAAGGAAACACACACACACACACACACACACACACACACACACACACACACACACACACACTGGGGGGGGCTTGGGAGAAGGCTAAATTGGTAAAGTGACTATATAAGTTTGAGGACCTGCATTCATATTCCCAGCGCCAACAAGAGTGGTGGCATGAGGGTGGTGGTAATGACAAGTAAGTCCCCAGAAAGAGACCCTGTCTCAAAAGAACAAGGTGAAGAGCAATTGAGAAAAAGATCTGACATCATCCCTTGACAGCCACATTCTTAAACCCCCCCCACACACACACACAGTGGTAGTTTGAATGTCATTAGCTCCCATAATCTCATGGGGGAGTGGCATTATTACACTATTAGGAAGTGTGGCTTTGTTGGAGTGTGTATGGCCTTGTTGGAGGACGTGCACCACTGTAGGGGTGGGCTTTGAGGTCTTCTATACTCAGAATACCACCCAGTGTCTCAGTCAACTTCCTGTTGCCTGCAAGATGTAGGACTCTCAGCTCCTCCTCCAGCACCATGCTGCCTGCATGATGATAATGGACTGGACCTCTGAAATTGTAAACTACCGCCTCCATGAAATGTTTTCCTTTATTAGAGTCGCCATGGTCGTGGTGTCTCTTTTACAGCAATAAAAACTCTAAGACACACACAAACACACATACACTTACATATGCACATAGACTACACACACACACATGCACATAGGTACACACACATAGACACATAAACATGCACACTACACACGTACATACACACATGTATACACACATCACAATTTTTAATTCATGAATTAAACTGTCTGTCCTGCCCAATGCTAACTACCATTATAGAACTCATTCCATTATTCTCCCTTCCCAGAGCAGTGACTTTCTTTTCTCTCTTTTAGGAAACGAAGCCTTATTATTTATAGCATATTACTTATTTACCGAATCCCAGAATACCCAGAATGAATCACTGCCAAAAATAAGAGTCACACAGCTACAAGAAAACACATTAGAGTTTAACATTAATTTGTAGTTTCCTTTTATTTATTCTAAGAGTATTTAGTGAAACATTATCTATAAAATCTCTTAGGCTACACCCAATGCTGCTTCTCCATGTGATCATTGTGTTATCCACTTCTATTCTATTTAGTAATTTTTTTGGTATCATATGAACAGGGCTCTAAAACTCAGAGCTACACAAAAAGAGATATTCATAAACCACGAACAGTAACACATACCTGTAGTACCAACTACTCATGAGACTGAGGCAGGAAAATTACATTGGCACAGAGAATTGGGCACCATAGCAAGACTCTATTGAGACCTGGGTTGGGGAGGGAGCAAGGGGTAAGGGGAGTGAAGAAGGGAGAAACGTGATATCCAAGCGCCCCCACCCCCGCCCCCGGTTCTTTTTACTCCCTTCCCACTCACTTCTTACAAGTAATCAATCTTACTCATTTCTGGTTCACCTCCAAGATTTTCATTTTTGGTTGCAAAAGCAGACACATGCTTGCTTTCTCACTTTGTTTTTTTGTCTGCTTGTTTTGCCCCAATGGAAGCATACTAGAAATATTCTTTTACACTTTGTTTTTTTTCATTAAATCATATATCCTGGAAATGATTCCCTATTGGCTTACACATCTCTTCCTGATTCTTTTCTACAGAAGTATAGAATGTGCTTATAGAATCATTTATTCAACCGCCTTTCTCACACACACCTTCACGTGGCTATTTAGGTTGGCTTTATTATTCTGCAACTGTAAATACAAGCACTGCAACAAATAACCTTGTGTGTGTGTGTATTTTCATGTTGTCGGAGGCTCATGATCAGGGTAAGTTCTTAGAAGGATTGCTGTCTTGAAAGTCACCATGTTTCAAGTATGTTTAGATATACAATGAGATTTTAAATAAAGTTTTATAATCGTGTTCATTATATATTTGTCCAGATGGGTACTTTTGTTTTAGATTTTGAGCCACTGGACTTTATATAACATATTTTGTTTTGAAAGGTCTTCACTATATTACCCAGGTTAGCCTGGAATTCATTATATAGCCCAGGCTATTCTAGAGATTGTGATGCACTGGCCCCAGCCTCCTGAGTACTGGGTGTAGAAGGTTCACCAAGACACCCAGACACTTTGTCTTTCACACAGCACAGACACACCCTAACAAAGGTGTTATGATGATGATTGACTGACAAACCCTTCCTAAGCAGATTTAGGCTCATGTGTATTCATTTAGTTTAACTCCAAGAATAATAGTACATAAAAAGACTGGGGGAGGTTCCTTAGATCAGAGAAATAGTAGCAGGTATGGACAGGTGGTGTCTGCCTGTGGGAATGGGCTGAGTCAGGATAGTTCTGCCTCTTCAAGGAAAAGGTATTTCATCTGCACAGAGCTGGAGTCTCGTGATGAATAGTGAATGGAGCTGAAGGGAGGGTGCTATAGAGCCAGCAAGTTGTACTGTAAATCAGGCAAAACACAGACATGGCTGAACAAAAAGCTTCTCTATACATCTCCTTTCTCATTACAAGAATGTATGTATGTATGTTTGTATGTTTGTATGTATGTATACACACAGAGATTGGTAATTATCTTAGGCTGATATTACCACAGCTTTCAAATTGTAAGCATTTTAAAATGCTTTATAATTATGATTGGACACTCTTGATTGGACATCCAAGGAGCAAGGGCATTTCCATCTCAGCCTGACTGTGCTCAGTACAGCGACATTATTCTGAGTTGTATTATTTGTGTCTTCCTTTTGGATAGATTCCCTTATGCAGGGTGGAGATGCTCTGCTGACCACACAGCCTGAAGGAGACAGATTCCATTTGGAAATCTCTGGAATTTGAGGCTTTCACAGCTGGAGAGCATAGACAGGAATCACCCATCTCTTCCATTGCTTACCAACAATGGCAAAAAGAAAAAAAAAAAGTCCTCCTTTGTCTTTCCCACTGCAAAAAAGAAAAAGAAATCTCCCTATGGTACAACTTTACCATATTTTCTTAGCCACTTTATACTTCAGTCATTTACTTCACATGGTTGTCTACCATGCTCCTCCAGTGTAAATTCCCTTATTTTTCACTCTGTAAGTAACAAATACGCCTAGGGGATATTCTCTGTGACTGTGTAAATATTCCCTTCTCGTTTGAGACAAAGTTTCATGAAGAGATAACAACAGGAACTTCACAAGACCCCATAAATTCCATTCTATGCAAATGAACTCATGCCAAGTCCTGCAACCAAGAAGCTGTGCTTTATTAATTATTGTTGCCATTGTGAAATAATTAACCAACTGTGTTCTAGGAGCTCAAGCCCTGAAATCATACAAATGGGGTTCAATATCCAGTGTGGCTATTTACTGTGTATGGGAATGAGAGACAGGCTACGTTATAGTTCTGAGCCCTAGTTTCTTGGAGTGGGGAGCAGGGTAAGAGCTGTTATAATAATTTGGAGAACTCAGATAATCTGAAAAGTGTCCAGGACTGCAGCAAATGAGAGATGCTCAATAGGCGATAGGTGTTATGAAGAGATTTGTTTTAGTTTTGAGCTCTGATGCACTCTCTCTTCCAGACATGCATTCTGCCATACTACACACTGTATTATTATAGCTCAAAGCTGGTCTGAAAGCAGCACAAGCCATGCATGTAATTTCATTCCAGAAAATTAGGCTGTGGGGTCTATGGACCCAGAGTTAAAGTCAGCTCTTCACTGTGGACAGTTCACTTAGGAAGGCTAGAGTCTGTATTCCAACAAGACTGGAGTGCCACCATGAGGTCAGCTTTGGTGCAGGTGCTATTTCTTTGAATTCTTTCCTAATGACAGGAATGCCAGAGTAGTCAAAGTTCCATTGTGTCTTGTTTACAGTGAAACCGGCAGAGTGATTTCTGTTGACTCTTATGACAAAGAAAAGAAAAAAATAGGAAAAAAAAACAAACACTTTATCTGGATCCTGAAGTCTTGGTGTATCTTGAGAATTTGGAATTAAGAGCTTAGCTTCAAAAAAAAAAAGTGAGGAGTGGTCTCACTGTGCTAATGGCTGCTGACTTTGTCATCTATAGCTTACTGTCCTCTGTATAAACTAGATTTTAATTGAGGCCCAGAGCTTTGGTCCAGGTGTCTCTGTTGTCCTTAGCGATATTTAACAGTTCCACTCTCCAAATTACTATTAGAAAAACCACCCAGTCTGGGAGGTGATGTCACACACCTTTAATCCTAGCGCTTGGGAGGCAGAAGTAGGCAGATTTCAGTGAGTTCGAGGTTAGCCTGGTCTACAGAGTGAGATCCTGGACAGCCAGAACTGTTATACAGAGAAGCCCTGTCTCAAGCAACAACAAACCCTCCACACAGGACTGAGGTGTTGGCCTAGTAAGTAAAGTGCTTGCCCTGAAAGCATGTGGACCTTCATTGAAATCCCCAGAACTCACATCAAGCCAGCTGTGGTAGTGTGGATCTCTAATCCAAGTGCACCTCTGTTGAGATAGGGGGTGGAGACAGGAGAATCTCTAGAAGCTCCAAGGCCAGCAAAGAAACCCTGTCTCAAACAGGGTGGAAGGCAAAGACTGACAACAAAGTTGTCCTATGACTTCCATACAAGTGCTGTGCTCTCAATCTGTAGCTTAAGCTGGCCTTGAACTCACAGCGATCCTCCTGCCTTAGCATCCCTAGTGCTGGGATTACAGGCATGAGCTGCCACATTTGGTATTTAATGTGCTTTGAATACATTCCTTTCCTTGGGGTCCATCTTTAGTTTCCTTGGTTCTGGGCTTGCCTCCCTTTTGCACCACTGTGATCTTAAAATTTCAGTTTCTATCATTGGCTTAACACCCTCAGATGGCTTTCAGTACGTCCAAGCGTGCAGAAGGCTCTTGCTTCCAGCTTTTGGAACCATTAATAGACCCTCAGACACACCAGGCTGTTTTCATAACTCTACACTCATTGCAGCTGTTTGCTGCACTGCGCCTTTACCTGCTGCGTCTTTTGGAGAACGTGGTGTCCAGGGTAGTTTTCAACTGGATATATAGCCAAGGGTGGCCTTGAATTTAGTTTTTAGAAATGTATTTATTGTGAATGTGGACACGCCACAGCATGCATGTGGAGGTCAGAGAACAACTTGTGGGAATCCGCCATGTGCGTTCTCAGGAATGAACTGAGACCATCAGGTTTGGCAACAAGTGCCTTGGCATGCTGAACTGTCTCACCAGCTCCATGACCTTGAACTTCTGACCCTTCTGCCTCTACTCCTCATGTTCTAGAATTATAGCCATGTGCCACCATGCCCAGTTTACTAGTTAATGGGGACTTAACCTAGGGCTTTATGAATCCTAGGCAACCACTTTTCCAACTGAGATACATCCCCAGCCTGCTGTGTCAAATTCATCTTCTTTACAAAACCTATCCTAATGTTCTACAATGCCCATGCCATCACTCCCCCCCCCCAACTCCCAAAGACAACTCCTTCACTCCCTATGTCTTCTACTGCTGGTCCTAGAACATTTTTCTTACTCTGAGCTCTTCATCCCTAGAAGACTCTACTCCTTGAGACAAAAGACAGTCTAATTCATCTCCACAGCATGTGGAGGCTGTGGTCTAAAGTGGACATGGTAAAAACAACACTCATGCTGAAGCTGGTTGAGTGATAAGCAGGGAGTATAAGAGAAAAAAATTACAAAACACACCTTCAGGCCATGGAGTGGTCACTCTGTTCATAACAACAAACTGTCCCAAGCAGCTGCCACCTTGGTGTTGCACAGACTTTGTGTTCACTGGCTACAGTTGAGAAGCCATGTGTGTCCAACAATCGCACCACACTAGTTTTTGGAGAAATTCCAGTTCTACAGAGCCCATGATTCAATTTCCTCTCCACTTTGATTGACGACACTTTCAAATAGTTTTGTTTTGTTTTTCCCCAAGAGGAAGTGCTCTCTTAATGAGTCAGCTGGATATTGTCGAGGCAGGCAATGGTGTAAGTCTGCTTCCTTTTGACTTCATTCTTCAGACTGCCAAAATGTATTAATCCAAAGCACCAATCTAGAGAAATAGGTCCATTGCTAAGCTCATAGAGATCCTTGTGTGTTTCATCCCATCTCCTTAGCTCAGTAAGATTTACTGGGCTCTGGAGGTGGCTCAGTTTGCAAGTGACTAGCCATGCAAGCAAGAGGACCCGAGTTCAGAATCAGAGAACCCACACACAAAGCCAGGTACAGTGGCATGTGCCCATAGCCCTAGCACTGCAGAGGTGGCAGATGGCTTTGGAGACAGATGGATTCCAGAAGCTCATTGGACATTAAGCCTAGCCAATTGGATGGGCTTCAGGTTTAACAAGAGGCCTTGTTTAATAAATAAATGTGGGGGTTGGAAAGATGGCTTAGGAGTTAAGAGCACTTACTGCTCTTATGGAGGACCCAGGTTCAGTTCTCAATAGCCACATACTGGCTCACAACCACGTATAACTCCAGTTTCAGGGGATTCAGTGCCTTCTTCTGACCTCGGGGGAACCAGGCACACATGTGGTGCCCACACATGCTAGCAAGACACTCAAACATTAAAAAAAATAAATCTAAAAAAGGATGTGGAGGGTCAGAGGGGTGGCTCAGCAAATAAAGGTAGTTGCTGCCAAGTCTAAAGTCCTGAGTTTGACTCCTGGTGTCTACAAGGTGGAAAGAAAACATCAACTCCTGCAAGTTATTTTGTAACCTTCACACATGTGCTGTAGCATGTGCATACACACACAAAAATTAATCTAACAAAATTAATAAAAATAGGGCTGGAGAGATGGCTCAGAGGTTAAGAACACTAACTACTTTTCCAGAGGTCCTGAGTTCAATTCCCAGCAACCACATGGTGGCTCACAACCATCTGTAATGAGATATGGTGCCCTCTTCTGCTGTGTAGGCATACATGGAGTCAGAATATTGTAAATAAATAAATAAATAAATAAATAAATAAATCTTTAAAAAAATTAATAAAAATAAAGGTGATGTCTGTCTCTGGCCACATACATTATGTGCAATCACATGCATGCATGCAAGCATACATACATCCACACAAACCTGGACATAGACCACACAGACACACTACAACACACACAGAGCAAAACACACACACACACACACACACACACACACACACACACACTTATTGACATCTTAATGTGAAGCAGACTACATGCTCAGCAAATGTATTAAAAGGAGGCATAACACATGGTCTCAGCTTCAGAAACTGCAAAGACCGTGGACAAATGTGGAGATAAAAATGCAGTGCAGTAAGAAAAGAGCTAAAATAGAGGAACATGGGCCAGGCATGGTGGTGCATACTACTGACCCCAGCACTCGGAAGGCAGAGGCACATGGATCTCTGTGAGATTCAGACTGAACTCCAAGCCCATGCTTTTAAAGCAATGGATCTACAGCACAAATTTAATGAGCAATGAAACTCTATTCTCTGAAAGGATGGACAGGAGTTGAGTCATTGGTGCAATGTTGAACATTTCCTAGTAAGCAAGGCCGTCCACAGAGCTTTCCTCTCAGCTCCTGAGAGGTTATTTCTTTAGTGAACCATCAATACCGAGTGGCTATAACTGGAGGGGGAGAAACCATAACCACCACTGTATCTACCTGGATAAACTTTGGCCCTGACTAAGCCAAAGGCTACAAACTTTTTCACTGCTTTATCTGGTCTTTTACGTGGGTTCCCATGATCAAAGTAGAATCATTAAGTTTGCAGAGTTAGCGTCTTTGTTTGTTCAGTCATCTCCCTAGTCCCCTCCTTTGAGAGGGGACTATTTTTTGGGAGTAAAAATACTTAAAACATTAAGATATCCCCACTGTAAGCTATAAGAAGGAATCAGAGAAAAAAATTTCCAGTCTCATCTCATGCTCACTCCATACCTACTCTACTTAAGTGTAAAAGTCTCACCACAACCTATTTTTCACTCTGTCCTGCCATATATATTACATACATGATATATATTTATCTCTATGTGATATAGATATATGAACCTTGAGTATATGTACTGTACTATTTATATGTTAATGGCTCCCAATTTTGCTTCTTCAGCCTTCACCTTCATTCCTGAGCTTCAGACTCTTAGGTCCAGGTACCTACTTGGATGGCTTCACTTAATCAACTAAAAATCTTCATATCTATAAAACATAACAATTCCATGTTTTATGCCTCCAACCAAAAAAGCTGTTCTTCCTTTATTCTTAGTTCAGTAAATGGCATGCCATCAACCCAGCCCAAACCCTAGTACTTAGTTATCTTTTATTCTTTTTCCTCATCCCAGGTACATTAAACTCTACCACCAAACTATATGCCAAATCTATCCACACTTGCATAGATATCAACCCAGACAAAGGCAACACCATTTCTACTTTAGTGTCCATTTCCACTCTTATTCATTGTATGTCTTTTCTTCAAATAACTAGAGGAATTATGTATGATACTTTCACACATTCATTCATCAAACATTTATTGAGAGCATACAGAACCAGGGATACAACAGTAAAGCAAAGTAGATCTTCATGTTCGTGGACTTACACTCCAGGAGAGAAACACTACAAAGGGGGAAAAAAAGTTGTGTATTTCAAATACAGTGAGGATGAAACTAAGATACTTGCCCCTTCCATAAACATTTTCAGTTTTGTAGCATGTCTACATCAAAATCCAAATACTTCACAATGCCCTTGTTTTGAGTTCAGGTTTGTTTGCCCCCTCCATCTGTAAGCCTGTAAACTTAGCTCCAGCCACTTCCTTCCTCATCCCCCCTTTTATTTTCCTTTTTCTCTTTCCTTTTTTGTGTGGTACTGGAGAGCAACTCAGATCCTGGCTTCTGTTCTAACAATGTCTCAGACCGTTTCCCTTCTTCAGAATGGTTTCCCCTAATCTGGAATGCTGCTCTCGTGTTTGGAAAAGCAGCCCCTTCTCAGTTCAAACATTTGATTGAACCGACCAATCTAACTAAAAGTAGCCTCTACCCCTTCTCTATCCATCAAACCTTTAACTATGCTTCACAGCACTTTTCATTTTCCTAAGTTACAGTAGCTGATTAACTGTATCTCGTCCCCGCTGGACTGTAACAGTAAGTGCAGAATCTTGGCGTGTTGTTCACCACACTATCCATACAAGTCTAGAACACTCCCTCGCCCAAGAAGCGTCTGTTTTGTGAACGAAATCTACAGCTCAAACTACACCACGCCTGTCACACACAGGCTCCGCCTCCTGGAGCTACTTCCGCCTACGGCCTCTCCGGAAGCAGTCGCGGAGAGGAAGTCGTATACACAGGCGCTGTGAGGCTGCGGGGCATTGTGGGTAAAGATGGATGCCTATGATCTGTTTCGCCGGCTCGGAGCCGGCGCCAAGTTCGACGTGAAGCGGTTCTCGGCCGACGCTGCTCGATTCCAGGTGCTTACTGTACACGGGGAGCCGAGTGTCCGGGAAGGGGCGGGGTCCGTGGGGTGATTGCTGGCTGCGGGGCAGCGGGCACGCGGGATTCCGGAGCCGGCTCCGACCGCCCCCGGGGCAGCATTCCCCTTCTTTAGGGTTCAGTTTGACCCCAGACTTCTGGACCACTGTCTTCTGAGCCCCGGTCGGCTCAGTTAAGCCTGGCACCGACACTTTTGTTTCCCGACTTCTTCTTCTTCTTCTTCTTCTTCTTCTTCTTCTTCTTCTTCTTCTTCTTCTTCTTCTTCTTCTTCTTCTTTTTGTTTTTTTGTTTTTTCGAGACAGGGTTTCTCTGTGTAGCTTTGGAGCCTATCCTGGCACTCGCTCTGGAGACCAGGCTGGCCTCGAACTCACAGAGATCCTCCTGCCTCTGCCTCCCAGTACTGTGATTAAAGGCGTGCGCCACCAATGCCCGGCTTACTTTACTTTCAAAGTTAGAATCCTTTCAAAGGCCTCTTCTCAGAAACTAGAGGAAAGGAATTTGGAGAACAGTCTTTTCACGGTAGCCTACCGAGGTTTGACTTAAGTGTGCAGATAGCTGGAATTTACTGGACATGGTTCTTTTCAACGTTCCAACCAGCGGCGTTTTAAGTAACCAACCAGAAGAGTGATGTTGAAATGCGGGGAGGGGCGTGTCTTAGAAAAGTAGTGAGCATGCAGGGAAGTCAGCAGGGGCTCATTTGTGAACATTTCGATCATAAACCTTACCGTAAGAGAACAGAACCTTTGTGGGGGGCAATGTCTGTTTCTTCGTCTTGACTGCAGTGCTATTGTTAAACTGTTGGTGTGAGGATGAAGTAATTTAGTATCTAATAAACATGCTTGACATGTAGTAAAATGTAAGTATTCATTGCTGCCAGTGTAAGGAGGCCAGAGAGGGGTGTGTTTGTTTGCATCCCATTTGCCTAAACACACAACAGATTCCTGGTTAAAAGGGTTAAAATGATGAATTACTGAATTCTTGTCCTCCATAGTGATAGTCGTGTTTGGATGAAAACAGCACTATTCTGGCAGCAGATCTCATTTGAAATTTTGGGGGTTTTAGGTAGGAAAAAGGAAATGCAATCCTGATTCTTCGGAGGTGCTGCAAGGGCTAGACTTCTTCGGAAACAAGAAGTCTGTCTCAGATGAGTGTGGAGCATTACAAACACACCAGGAGCTCCAAAAGGAGGAGAAAACAGAAGGGGGCCTGTTGGAAGGGAGTAAGGAGCCCAAGAAGAAAAAAAGAAAGAAGATGATTTCAGGTTAGTGTTGGCTTTCTGTTTAATTTTTTTTTCCAGCTGCAAAATAGTGCAAGCTGGTAAATCAGACAACACATACCCATTCCTCTGTTGATGGCATTTGGATTATATCTAGGTACTGGCTATTAATTGCTACCACAGTGATACTCAGGCATACCCTTTTTGTGCAGGTGTTGCTATCTCTATAGGCTAATAATCCCAAAGTGTAGACACTCTGTGAAAGGGTATGCACACTCCCTTTGAATAGATACCACAAAATGACTTCCCACACCTTTGTCAGGCCTGGGCTTTTGATTTGAGACAAGGATTCCCAAGTGCTGGGATTACAGGTGGGACAACAGATAAAGGTATTGCCACTGAAGCCTGGTGACCTGAGTTTGATCCCCAGAACCCACATAAAGGTGGAAGGATAGAACTGACTCCACAATGTTTCCCTCTGACCTCTACACGCATGCTGTGCCACAATCCCCCCACCCCCAGTAATAACGCATTTCATTAAACCAAGTGCTGGGGTTAATTAAATGCTGGGATTACAGACATGAGCTACACATCTGACCTAGCACTATTATTGGTCTTAATTTTTTCTTTGCCAATCTACTTACTGAAACTTTTAATTTAGATACTGGTATTATTTTGAGACAAGTCTGTACCCTAGGCTGCCCTTTAACCTTCTGAACACTTGCTCATTTTGCTTCCATTTCCCAAGTGCTGGTTTTTTTTTGTTTTGTTTTGTTTTTGTTTTTGTTTTGTTTTTTTAGATATATGTCATCACTTGGTTTTATGCTATGCTGGGGATTGAACCTAGGGCTTCATGCACACTAGACAAGTTCTCTGCTCACTGAGCTGTACCCCCCCCCCTTTAATTTTGTGTTTTCTTGATAATTGAGGTGGAACATCTACTTACTGTTTATTTATTTTGAGCAAGTTTCTCTGTAGGTCTGGCTGTCTTGGAACTCACTGTGTAGACTAGGCTGCCCTCAAATTCACAGAGATCTATCTTCATCTGCCTTCTGAGTCCTGGGATTAAAGACCCACAGCAGTACATTGGCTTTGAACATCTTTTTATATGCTTTATGGATACTTCATTTCAGCTTTTGTGAATTATCTCTCTCTTTTCATAGTTTCTCTCTTTTTTTCTCCTGTATAAAAATGCATTATAAGAGAATTTATGTTTTATGTCTATTAAATTTCCTAGCCATTTACCTTTTTTACAAAATAAATTCATAAATTATACAATGATGCTGAGTACTTTTCTTTTTCAATCTTTATCTCCTGTTACCTAGTTTTACTATATTTTTCTAGAGCTACTGTATTTGTACTCATTTATGTTTTTCTTCAAAAAACATGGGCATGCTGTTTTCATGTGCTTACATGTTTTCTTTTGTGAACCTTTCCCCTCCTCTCTGCTCCTACCTCCTCCCTTTTTTGAGAAGGTCTTGCGTGGTGCTGGCTGCATTGGAACTGGCTATTTAGATGGAGATGACCTTAAATTAAGGCAATCCTTTTGGAAATGTTTGGAATCAATAGGCAGTTCACTGACCTGTTCTCTTTAACCCAGCACAGTATGTCTTCATATGATGCCACACATGTGGAAGTGAGAGAGCATCTGCAGGAGTCTAGTCTCTCCTTATGTCGTGTACATTCTGGGGGTCAATCTCATGTGGTCAGGACTGAGGGTTAGGACCTTAACATGCTGAGCCATCTCGACAGCCCCTAAGATTGATTTTACAAGGTCATCCATGATTGGCATTTAGTTCGTTTCCATACTTTTACTCTTGGTGTTACAAAAATGTCAGTGTACTTATCTTGTGTGCTTGTATGCCTGTATCTGCCCAACAGATACTTAGAATTGCAAGTGAAGTTAAATTTCGATATTATAGGATGATCTACCAGAAACATTGTGTCACTCAGAAGCCCGGTGTCTTCTTTTTAACACAGTGTAGTATGCTGTTGTACTCTGTAGGACTAGCTCATACCTCATTTGACTAGTGTCTGTGTCAGGGACATTTACTATGTTTCCATGTTTCTGCTATTACATTGTAAGAGTTTTCTCTTTCCCTAGCTTCAAGGTAGATGGTGAAACCTTTGCCTACTGTTTAAAAAAAAAAAAAAAAATGCCACAAATATAGAGATAGGATTCAAATGTTGGGCAATCAGAAATACATAGATGTGTACTGTAACCATTCAGTAATAAATGTATGTAGGCTGTAGATACATGATATGTGTATTTATTTTCAATTAGAAATGTTAAGATTTTGGATTAGTGGTGATTGGGGCTTATTAGTGCTGCTGTCTGTGTTACCTAGGAATACCTTAGACTGTTAGGCACAAGGGATTCTCCTCCACAAGCTGAACACAGATGTGCACCACTGCCTGCAGGAGTCTTCTCTCTCCCTTCCCCCATTTCGCTCTCAAGTTATTCTTCCCTGCAATGCCTACTGAAAATACAGGGAGTTTTCTCTTTCTGTAAATTTGTCTCTTCATATTTCAGTTTCCTTGTGTGGTAGATTATTCATCCTTTTTGTGTAGTTTAATAAACTTCATATATTATGTTAAATTAGCTCAGAGTAAAGGATCCTTTTATGTTTTCCTACCTGTTGCTTCATTTGATAACATTGATATCTTCAATTCTGTTGGTTTATTTGTTATAAAGAGTGAATGGGATGGGGTGGTACAGGCCTTTAATCCCAGTGTTTGGGAGGCAGAGGCCTGCAGATCTCTGAGTTCATGGTCAGCCTGGTCTATATATCAAGTTCTGAGTCAGCCAGAACAAAAAATAGAGCAACAAATAGACTGGCAAGGCATATTACCACACAAACCTATATAGTGTACTGGAGACCACCTAGGATCACATACAAGCTAGATAAGTACGCTACTGCTGAGCTGCCTCTGATCCCCAATATATACTTTAAAATATATGCAGTTTTATTGAATGTCAGTTATGTCTCCGTGAAGTTAAAAATTGTGTTTTTAAAATTCGATGGAGGAGCTGGAGATTTGACTTAGTAGTTAAAAGCACTGACTGCTCTTTTAGAGGACCCAGGTTCAATTCCTAGCGCCTACAAGGCACCTTATACTGCCTGTAACTTCAGTTCCAGGGGATCTGATGCCCTCGTTTGACACATGGTACACAGACAAAACACCCATATACATTTTTAAAAAATTAGAAATCCAGGCATAGATTATAGGTATTCGCCTATAATCTCATCACTTAGGAGATGGAGGTAGGAAGATCAGATGAGGAAGGTGAGTCTTACCTACATAGCAAGTTCAAGATCAGGCTGGGCTATATGAGACTGTAAACAAACATAAAACATTCAGTAAAGATCTTTGCTCACTACTCAGAATTTTTTACATTATTCCCACCTGTTTATTCTACCATGCAAACATTACAGCTAATCTGGTCTCTAAAACAATCATGTCTGTTGTATAGATACAGAGAGAATCGCTGCCTTTATAATGTTGGATGGCCCTACACATTATGGCTTTATTGCTGTTGCCCATGAAATCTTTTTTTCATCACAATACTTTCTAGCTTGATTTTTGGTAAACAGATGCTGGCTGCTGTATTGTGTAATTTTCAGTTTATCTCTTGTTTGAAGCATATAGTTGTCTTGATGTTCACAACTAAAACAACCGGCAAAAGGAAGAGAGAGAGAGCTTCAGAGCTCTGACTGTACCACCAGTATACCTCTCCCATTTCCAGCCTTTAAGAAAGCAGTGCAGGGGGAAAAGACACCATGTGACAGGGTTCAAGCAGACGGTTTTGTTTTTGTTTTTTGAGTTTTTTTGTGGGGGGTGGGGTGGGGAGGACTGGCCTTCGGGGACAGGAGCATGCTGAAAGAGGGGCAGAGAGAGGGGGAAGAGGGAAGGGGGACGGACGGAGGGACAGACAGAGAGGGAGAGAGGAGAGAGGAGGATGGGAGGTTGGCAAAGCCCTTTTAAAAGGGAACATCGTGAATGGGCACAGTTGGTGCTCTTAGTAGCTTCAGGAGCTCTTAGTGGCTGCAGCTGAGGGGATATTCTGTCAGAACCCGAAGGACAGGCCAGTACAGATGCCTGAATACTAACAGCTATTATTTCCTTCCCCAATTGAATCTGCTAATGATTTTTCTGGTTTAGTGTGAAGTGTAGCCAGTTTAGCACACCTAACACTGTTGCACTTGGTAACTTAGGATTCTAAAAATATATTATAGAAATTACTGCTCAAGAAGACTTTGATGGTACTATACAGTGGACATCCTCTGTGGAAGCAAAGATTCAAGAAGAGAAAAAAGGCAAAGGAGAGAAGAAACTAACTTCAGGAAAGTTGGAACATCTCAGAAAAGAAAAGGTTTGAAAAATATTTTGATCTTAATGAAGTCTTTCAGTAGCCATCTATCTGTGCAGTGCTGGAAGTGTTTGGTTGTGATTGTAGATAGATCAGATAGAAAGAATTTAGTTCCAGTTGTTTATAGGTATGGAGTGTTTGTATATAACAGTTCTTGACCTCCTCGAGTTTCAAGAGTAGAATTAAAATTTTCAAGTTTCTTTGGCTAGAGAGATGGCTCAGTGGTTAAGAGCACTGGCTACTCTTTCAGAGGACCCAGGTTTGGTTCCCGACACCCACATGGCAGCTCACAACCTGTAACTCCAGTTCCAGGGGTCCAATGCCCTGTTCTGGCCTCTATAGGGATCTCTTGCACATAAGGTGCTTATATACACATACAGGCAAAAACATTCATATACATAAATTAATTTTTTAAAAGATTTTATTTATTATGTATACAACATTCTGCTTCCATGTATATCTGCACACCAGAAGAGGGCACCAAATCTCATAAGGGATGGTTTTGAGCCACCATGTGGTTGTTGGGAATTGAACTCAGGACCTCTTGAAAAACGGCCAGTGCTCTTAACCTCTGAGCCATCTCTCTAGCCCCATAAATTAATTTTTAATTCAAATATTTAAACTCCTTTTGATAAACATAAAATCTGGATCTTTTTCTCTTTGGTGTTGAACTTACTGGTTTAAAAGTATTTTCTCCTGCAGGGATTACAGGGTCAGAATTCATTTTGTTGTTTGTTTGTTTAAGATCGCATGGATCTCTTGATTCTCCTGCCTCTGCCTCCCAACTGTCAGGATTACTATACCTGTGGAGGGTACTTTGTGATTAGGGTATAGGACACGAGAAAACAGTAACTAGCACCGTTGCCTCCTGTGCCCTTTCACTTTGCTAGTGGAGATTGTAGTGCTTCCTTCAGGGGTTATTGTGCTGTGCTTCAGTAACCCAGAGGCCAAAATGTGGCTGGCTGTGGACTGAAAGATGAAGAAGTTGCCCAGTCACTACCACTAAACTCTACACTTGGCACTCAGTTTTAAAAAATACAGGGGCTGATTGGCTTGTTTTTTCCTTGCTTTTGTTTTGTTTTGTTTTTAAAGGCTTATTTATTATGTATACAGTGTTCTGTCTGCATGCATGCCTGCATGCCTGCATGCCAGAAGAGGGCACCAGATCTCATTATAGGTGATTGTGAGCCACCATGTGGTTGCTGGGTATTGAACTCAGGACTTGTGGAAGAGCAGCCAGTGCTCTTAACCTCTGAGCCATCTCTCCAGCCCCCTCATTTTTTTGTTTTTAAATATTAAAAAGCACTGGCATTTGTATGCTGAGATTGAAAACATAATTTCAGTGCTTGCCTTCTAGAAATTTATAAAGTCATGTAAGTTACAGGTGTGATAAACACATTTCAGTGTGCCACACATCTCTAACTTCAATTTGAAAGCACAGACAGGTGGGTCCCATCATCTGTGAGGGTCTTCCGGCTGTGAATAACATGAAATGTTATTGTGTTGATTAGGGGCTTGAATTTAAACAGAAAGTTTCATGTGTCACCATAGCTTATCCCAGAGCTATTACTGCTGTTTTAAAACATCTGAGATTGCTGTTGTTGCTGTTGCTGTTTGGCCATATCCATGGTGGCTCCTTTGTCTCAATTTATAGGTCAACTTCTTTCGAAACAAACACAAGATTCATGTCCAAGGAACTGATCTTCCTGACCCAATTGCTACATTTCAGCAACTTGACCAAGAATATAAAATCAGTTCTCGATTGCTGCAGAACATTCTAGATGCAGGCTTCCAAGTGCCCACGCCAATTCAGATGCAAGCCATTCCAGTCATGCTGCATGTGAGTTCAAAGATCTAGGACGCCTGTAACATTCCACTTGTCTCATTCTCTTCCTGTCCCCTTGAAATCCTTTCCACCTTTGGTCCCATTAAATCCTTCATTTGCTTTGAAAGTCTCAAGTACTTGTGCCCCATAAAACCTGCTCACCACAAGAAGATGTGATTATTTCCTTTCTCAGTACTCCTGTGTGTAGGCATGGCCTGAATCTTTGGTCCTACTATCTTAGCATTTTAAGTGCTAGGACTTTGGGAATGTGCTACTGGGCCTGACAGTCAACTATTCTTTTTCAAGAAGCATTTAAACCCTCTGAGCATGCGGATTGTGTTTTGTCTTCTCATTCCTAGTTTTTTAACATTCTTGTATATAATCCACCTCTGTCTCCCCTCCCCAGTATTCTTTATTATTGAAATATCCCTTACATACAGTAAAGCACACAGACTTAAAGCATAGTTTAGTAAGTCTGAACAGTGTGTAACCTACATAATGCAATCTCTCTCTAATGGAGATGTACACTTCTCAGAAAATTCTGTTATACCCTGCTTGTTCATTCTTTACCGTATCCTACCCAGGAAAAAAAACAAAAAATGAAAGAAGTTTGCTTCCTGTAAATACTCTTGTCGCCTAGATCATTAGCCACTGTTTAATTCTAATCTTCACACATTGTGTTATTCAACAAAATCTTCCCAAGGGGATTGAACAGTACAGGTACTGGGATAAAAAGTCAGTTGTGTTATGTGCTTTGGTAACAGAGTTTAAAGGGAAAGAAAACTTAAATGATTCTCTTTGGGTTTTAGCTGTTCATGTTGCTTGCCATCCAAATATACATAGTAGCAGTGCTCAGAAACACTGTTAGGGCAGCAGTGGCAAGGCTGAGGTGTTAAAAAAGAATAGATGGGGAGTTAGAGAGGTGGGTGGGGTGTGAATAGTTATTTCCATGGCTGTTCACATTGGTTTAACTATGCTCTGAAAACTTGATGAACTTGTCCTGTGCTTACTGTGTTCTGTTGTTAGGGACGGGAACTTCTGGCTTCTGCTCCTACTGGATCTGGGAAGACTTTGGCTTTTAGCATTCCCATTTTAATGCAGCTGAAACAACCTGCAAATAAAGGCTTTCGAGCCCTGGTTATATCCCCAACTCGAGAACTTGCCAGCCAGGTATGACTATGACTTAGAGTTTTGAGAGAATGCATTCATGCTTGCTTTGATACCTTTCTTGCTTAAGTTGGTAAAGCTCTCAGAAGAGTGTCTTCCAGCCAGGTGGTGGTGGGTACTCCTTTAATCCCAGCACTCAGGAGGCAGAGACAGGTGAATCTCTGTGAATTTGAGTCCAGCCTGATCTACAGAGCAAGTTCCAGGACAGGCTCCAAAACTACAGAGAAACCCTGTCTTGAAAAACTGAAAAAGAAAAAAGGATGTCTTCCATCATGGTCCGGTGTCCTGTAGAAAATATTCTATATATTACAGCATATGGGCTGCTCTTTGAAAAGTTTATAATATTCTGAAACGTGATTTTGACAAGTTTTCTTTGTAAGGGCTCCAAGATCTTTGAGGTTGAATATTCATTGTTGAAATTTTGGGTTTTTGTTTTGTTTTCATCTAGAAAAGTGAAATATTGCTGTGCATGGTAGCTCACACCTCTAATCCAGCACTGGGAGGAGGAAGAAAGGGGATCAATATTTCAGAGTCATTTTCAGCTTTAGTTACACAAGTCTCAGTCTTTAGTCCCAGCACTGTGGAGGCAGAGGCAGATGGATCTCTGTGAGCTTTAAACCAGCCAGGGCCACATAGTGAGACCTTGTCTGAAGAAAAGAAGAAAATAAAAGAAACTACCTCATTCTCTGAGAAAGTAGGAGCTCTCCATTGATGAGTTCTATGATCCCAGTGTGTAGTCTGAGCACATGCTGTGCAGGAAGGTGTCTCAGCAATGCACTCTGAAAACTGCAGCGAATGGAAGGAGTTTGCTTTTGTTTCATGGACTAGCTTATGATCTTGAGGAAGCTATAGAGTCTTTTCAACATTACAGATCAGCCCACAGAGCACTGCAGGTTTCACCTGTAGGTTGATGATAGATGTGTTAAATGAAGCTGTGCATCCTGACCTAGTGTCTTAACCACTTTGGTTTTCTACTTTTTATTTTAGATTCACAGAGAATTAATTAAAATATCTGAGGGTACGGGATTCAGGATACATATGATCCACAAAGCTGCAATAGCAGCTAAGAGATTCGGGCCTAAATCATCCAAGAAGTTTGGTAAGAACTTCCTGCTTAGTGTATCTAAAGGATTTGGAAATAATAAAGGTGGTCCTAATTGCAATGTAAGAGTTGTTACAGTGCAAGTCAGGAGAGAAAGAAAAAAAAAAAACTTTTAAGTCAGGATCTCATGTAATTCATGCTGGCTTCAGATCTAGTTGAGAATGACCTTGAACTTCTAACACTCCTGCTTCAAGTCCTAGGATGTATACCACCACCTAGTTTATGTGGTGCTGGAAATGGATTCTAGATCTTTGTGAATGGTACCAACTCAGGCACATCTCTAAGTTCCTAAGTAGTTATTTTATTGAGACAGGGTTTATCTCTGTATTCCTTGCTGTCTAGGAATTAGCTCTGTAGACCTGGGTGGCCTCAAACTCAGTGATCCACCTGCCTCCTGAGTTCTGAGACTAATTAGCTTTGTTTTTGTTTTTTTGTTATTGTTTTTCAAAACAGGGTTTCTCTATGTAACAGCTCTGGCTGTCCTGGAACTAGCTCTGTAGATCAAGCTAGCCTCAAGCTCACAGAGATCCACCTGCCTCTGCTTCCTGAATGCTGGGATCAAAGGCATGCACCACTACCTCTGGCTAATTAGTTATTTTTGAAGAAGCCAAACATAGATTCCCCCTGTCCCCGGGCCCCCCCTCTGCCGTTTCACCCAGGAAATTTGTGCCTATATCTCCACAGATTCTCCCCACTAGTCACTGTTAATAGTCAGGTGTCTGTACTGGCCTGTGCTTGGGGTTCTGACAGGATACACCCTCAGCTGCAGCCACTAAGAGCACCACCTGTGCATATTCACTGTGTTCCCTTTTAAAAGGGCCCTGCCTACCTCCCATCCTTTTCTTTCTCTCCCTCTCTCTGTTCTTCTCTTTCTCCCCGACTTTCCTCTCTCTCCCTCTTTCCTCTCTCCTGCTGCTCCTGTTTCCAGAAACTGGGATCCCTTTCCCTCATAAAAAAAACCCCTCTGCTTGAACTGTGGTGCATGGTCTCTTTCTTAAATTACAACAGTCACCACAGTGCATTTGGCTGTATGTGGGTATTTGTAGTTGTTACAGTTGGGGAACCAATAGCCCATTGTGGATGAAGTCTAGAATGCTGTTAAGACTCTACAATGCCCTAGACAGCTGTCTACAGAAAGTTGTGTGACTCAGTTTATCAGCAGTGCTAGGCTTGGGAAATCCTTCCTCGTGCCTTTGATTTCTAATCTGCCATGGAAATGCCTTGTAGGTGAGAAGGGATTGCATGTCTCCCCTTTTATGAACCAGAGAATTTGCTTTTAACTTGATCTCTGAGAAAGATTTCATTCAAAATTTTTAGCCGAGGTGGTGACACATACCTGCATCCCTAGTGCTGAGGCAGGAGGATCAGAGGAGTTTTTAGACCAGCCTGGACTTTGAATGATGCAGGGTTGCCTCTTAAAAGTTGAAATGGCTGGCCAGGTGGTGGTAGAGCATTCCTTTAATCCGAGCACTTGGAAGGCAGAGGCAGGCAGATCTCAGTGAGTTCAAGGCCAGCCTGGTCTATATAGTGAGCTCCAGGACAGCCAGAGCTATTAGAGAAACCCTGTCTAAAAAAAAAAAAAATGTTGAAATGCTGCAGTATAGTAAATTGGTACAGCTTTTGCCTAGCATGTGTAATAGAAGGCCTTGGCTTTTGCTCTTGGGGTGGGGAGGAGCACAGCAACTAACCTGGCACTAGGCAGGGATCAAATGATCATGAGTTTGGGGGAGTCTGAACTACACAGCAAGACTCTGTCTTAGGCAGCGAGAAGGTTGGGGAAGCTGCTGAGATATATAATAGAGTAGAAATAGAGAGTTTTATACTATGGTGAAAGCCAATATGTGTATTGGCTTACTAACAAGCAAGACTTTTTGTATTTCACCGCTCTTCCCGTTCCACTTAAGGTTATTAACTGAAATTCTGAAGGTTTAATTCTGTACTCAAAGGAATGCATCTTACTTTTGTAATTTCCACCACTTGTTTTTCCTGTAGATATTCTTGTGACTACTCCAAATCGACTGATCTACTTGTTAAAGCAGGATCCACCAGGGATAGACCTGACAAGGTACAGCATTCTAGTCTTTTGTTCACCTGCTTATTTTATTAGTTTTCTTGTTACTGTGACTAAATATTTGACAAACAGTAATTTAAGGAGGAAGGAAGGACAGGCTTATGTTTGAAGGGATATAGTTCGTTGTGTCATTGGGGCCAGAGGGTGAGGCACCAGGTTTCCTTGCATCCGTAGTTAGGAAGCAGAGAATGATGGCTGTTGGCTCCTAGCTTGCCTTCTCCATTTTATTCAGTGCTGGAGCTCAACCAGTGGTGTGGTTTGCAGTGTGCCTTCCAGCCTCAGTTAACCTGGTGTAGATAATCCTCACCAATGAGCCCAGAGGCTTGTCTCTGGAGATTCTGGATCCTGTCAGGTTGACAGTCAGTGTCCTCCGTCAGGACTATATTTTGTTCTCAGTTGGTTTTATTATTGTCCTTTGGCGCATACTGTCTGCCAGCTTGGGTCAGTGTAATGCTGAGAATATAATAGCTTGAATTAACTAGTAGAAAAACACAATTGGTCAGAAAGAAATTTACACACTTGATAAACAGTACATAACCACCCAGACCTTTTCACATCTTTCAGCAAAGGCAATGGAATCTTCTGTTGTTGCAAATACAGCTTGTCTTTGAGGAAAAAATAGGTGACTGAGCTACATTTATAATGTTTTGTACTAATTTTTCTTGTACTTTTTTTTTTTTTCTTATTTGATAAAGTGAATCAAAAACAGCATCATTGCTGGGTGGTGGTGGCACACGCCTTTAGTCCCAGCATTTGGGAGGCAGAGACAGGCGGATCTCTGTGAGTTTATGATCAGCCTGGTCACCAGGACAGGCTACAAAGCTACACAGAGAAACTCTGTCTCAAAAAACCAAAGTAAAACAAAACAAAAAAACCCCAGCATCATTATGGGACTTTTTTCATATATCCTGACAGTTGGTGAAATGTCCCAGATCTTCTAGTTCAGTAACCATAGGTTGTTTTGCTGTTCCTTAGTGTTGAATGGCTGGTAGTTGATGAGTCAGACAAACTGTTTGAAGATGGTAAAACTGGGTTTAGAGACCAGCTGGCTTCCATTTTCCTGGCCTGCACATCCCACAAGGTCAAAAGAGCAATGTTCAGCGCAACTTTTGCATATGATGTTGAGCAGTGGTGCAAGCTAAACCTGGACAATGTCGTTACTGTTTCCATTGGAGCAAGGTAAATAACTGTTCTTTGAGGTTATCCCACTCACTTGTCTTAAAGTAAGGTTTTGTGTTTGTTTGTTTTGACTCAGTGAGATAGTTTGGCATGACACCAACAAGCAAGAAAAGTTTTACTGATAGAAATGTGTGGGGTTTTTTTATTTTAATTATGTGCATATGGGGGGGGTACGAGCACATGAATACAAGGTCAGAGATGTGAGAGCCCCAGCATGTGGGTGCTGGGAATCAAACTCAGGTTCTCAGGGGCTAGAAAGATGGCTCAGAGGCTAAGGGTGCTGGCTGCTCTTCCAGAGGACCTGGGTTCAATTACCAGCACCCACATGGTGGCTCACAACCATTTGTACTGAGATCTGATGCCCTCTTTTGTAATGCAGGCATATATGGCAGACAGAGCACTCCTCTTGTACATTTAAATAAATACATAAATATATTTAAGAAAAAAGAAATTTTTTTTAATGGTTTAATTCACTTCATTTTATGTGTCCCAGCAAATTAGCCTAAACTCACAGAAACCTGGACCAGCCTCCCAGGAGCTGGGATCACAGGTCCTCACTAGTATGCCCAGCTCAAATTTGATTTTTACAATGCTTTTTCTTTTCAGGAATTCTGCAGTCGAGACTGTTGAACAAGAACTGCTCTTTGTCGGTTCTGAGACTGGAAAACTTCTGGCCATGAGAGAACTTGTTAAAAAGGTATGTTGGACTGTGTGCTTGACTTTTGGTAAAGGACATTCATTTTCTGTCATCATCAGCATTATATTTAGAGTTGATTCATTCTTAATGACCCAGCGGTGGTGAATCTTCGGTTCTTTGCTTGAATAGAAGATCTACCTGGTGATACCTTGATTCTCCATCTACCTGTCCATGTCCCCTTTGTTCCCTCATCTTTGCTGGTTTGCTAGAGATGATCTGGGGCACTTAGTAAATGAGTAATGCCTTGAGTCTGTTTTTTTGTTTTTTGTTTTGTTTTGTTTTTAATCCCAAAGTAAGTACTGAATGGAAGCCTTGGTTAGAAAGTTTAAAGATGGAGTTGTCTAGTGGTTAAGAGTCCCTGCTGCTCTGCAGAGAACCTGGGTTCAGTTCCCATCACCCACATGGTGCCTTACAGTCACCCCTAACTTGAGATCCAGGGCATCTGACGCTCTCTTCTAACCTCTGTGGGCACCAGGTACCTGCATGGTCACATACATATATGTAGGCAAAACACTCATACACATAAATAAATCTTCAAATTTTAAAAATAAATCAACTACTGGGTTCAGAGTAAGGAGCAAAAAAGAAATATATATTGTAAGGCTGCTTTTTGGAATATATTCTTAAAGGGGAACAAAAATATGGCAACTGCCTTAGTGGGAGCAGTTAGGATGGTTGGAAGATGGAAAAGAGAGGCATTTATGCATCCTTGGGTACTGTGCCTTCAGAGCTAGGACATGGGCTTCTGAGCTGGGGGTTCTCCCTATACCATTCTACCTTTGGGCAGCTCATCTCCCATAGACCCCAACTCTGCAGTTTTTACTTTGGTAAATGATATAATATCTACTTCAAAAAGCTATTCTAATATTTAGTGTGTTATATGTAGTACTTATAATAATGTTTGCCTGTGTATATTTATTCCTGTTTGGGATTATTTTTATTTTATTGAGTTAGGATCTCACTCCAAAGCTCAAACTAGCCTTCATATCAGAATCCTCCTGCCTATGCCTCCTGAGTGCTGGGTTACGGGTATGTGCTACTATGTACACCTTCATTTTATTGATATTCCTTTTAAAACAAAAAAGATTTATTTATTGTGTATAGTGTTCTGCCTGAGTATATGTCTGCATGCCAGAAGAGGGCACCAGATCTCATACATGGTTGTGAGCCACCATGTGGTTGCTGAGAATTGAACTCAGGACCTCTGGAAGAACAGCCAGTGCTCTTAACCTCTGAGCCATCTCTCTAGCCCTTTATTGACATTCTTAAGGATGCCATTTTGCCCCTAGGAAATTTAAGATTTTTGCAGGTATTCCTATGTGAAATTAGATCAGAGATTTTCGTCATGTATGATCTCTAGAAAGCCTATTTGCAGTTAAAAGGCTTTATTCTTTCATTAGATCCCCAAAGAGTATAAACCAAAGCAAAAAGGAAGAGTCATTTGGGAACATGAGGTGGGGTATAGGGAGTGTTTGATGACAACAAATGTAAAAATAGTGTATTGAAAGCTGTTATTTAATGATCGGGTATTACATGATTCTGTTGGGGATTGGGAATTTTATTTGTTTACATTGAGACAACTGGAACTAAAGAGTAAGATGCAAGGAAATTCTAAAGTTAGATGTGATTTTTTACATTATGAGCAGAATCAAAGTTCTGAAGCTAGGAGGTGGTGGTTTTAGCATGGGCATACATTATTGTAGGAAAGCAGGTTTATTGGATTTCATTGTCCAAAGACAATGAAAAGAACCCATTGTAGAGGGTAGCTGATGAGGAAGGTGGAGGCAGATTTAGACACTGGAAGTAGAAGTGCATGTCTTGGAATTTCTATTGCTTTGATAAAACACTGAACAAAAATAAAGCATCTTGAGGAAAGAAAGGTTTATTTCAGCTTACAGTTTCACATCAGAGTTCATCATTGAGCAAAGTCAGAACAAGCACCTGCAGGCAGGAACGCATGTAGAGGTGAGGAAGAGTGCTGCTTCATGGCTTGCTACCCACTAGCTTGTTCAGCCTGCCTGCCTCCCTTCCTTCCTCCCTCCCTCCCTCCCTCTCTTCCTCCTTCCCTCCCTCCCTTTCTTAGAACCTTCCTTTCTCTTTTGGTTTTACAGTAGCTATGAAGCCAGTACTGGAGTTTTCTCTGTAGACCAGGCTGGCCTTGAACTCAAGAGATCTGCCTGCCTCTGCCTTCACAGTGATAGGATTAAAGGCGTGTGCTGCTGCCGCCGCCGCCGCCACCACCACCACCACCACCACCACCACCACCACCAGGCAAGCCTACTTTCTTATAGCACTCTGGGACCACCTGTCTAGAGATGGCACCACCCACAGTGGATTGGCCCATCAATCATTAATTAAGAAAATGCACTACAGACTTGCCTACAGCCAAATCTTGTGGAGGTTCATTTTGTTTTGGGGGTTTTTGTTTGTTTGTTTGTTTTGTTTTGTTTCTTTCAGTTGTTAGTCCCTCTTCCCAGATGACTCTGGTTTTATGTCAGGTTGACATAAAACTTGCCAGGACAGTACACTAAATTGAATGGGTTATTTGTGAACTGAAGACATATTATGAGATACTGATTGTATTCTTTCTTATAAGATATATATATATATATATATATATATATTATATTAATTTTTGCTTCTTTCTCCTAGGGTTTCAATCCACCTGTTCTTGTTTTTGTTCAGTCCATTGAAAGAGCTAAAGAACTTTTTCATGAGCTCATATATGAAGGTATTAATGTGGACGTCATTCATGCAGAAAGAACACAGCAGCAGGTAGAAAGCCAACTGTGTACTACAAACATGCACTGCTTGTTTTCTACTCTAGAATGGTACTAAAGCATTTAACATGTCTTCTTTCACCAGCGAGATAACACTGTCCACAGCTTCAGAGCAGGTAAAATCTGGGTTCTTATTTGTACAGCCTTGCTCGCAAGAGGGATTGACTTTAAAGGTGTAAACCTGGTCATCAATTACGATTTTCCAACCAGCTCAGTGGAATACATCCATAGGATAGGTGAGCCTTTTGTTTTCATGCCCTGTTGTCCACTCATCTTTCTCAGCACTTCTACTGTACCCTTTAAACATATTCACTGTTAGGTCTTTGGTTCTATGAAAACCCAGTGACTTTTGGGTATGGGGGTGTACATTTTCTTAATTTAGTGATATATGCAAGCATTTACATGGTATGGGTGTTGGTCCTCAACTTTCCATTGTGTGTGACGCAGGGACTTTCTTGTCCTTCATTATATACATCAGGGTAGTTGGCCTGTAAGTTTGCATGGATTCCCTGGTCTCTGTGTCCCATTTTAATTTAAGGACATAGAGATTACAGACACGTTTTACTGCTTCTGGCTTTTACATGGATTCTGGGGGTTTGAACTCATAATCTTCCATGTTTTGCAGCAAATGATGTATCCACTGAGCCATCTCTCTAGCCCTCAGTGACGATTATGTGATCCTTGAGAGTGTCCTTCAGTAAGAAACAATAGTTTTTTGTGGTTTGGTTTCTCCCTAGGTCGAACTGGAAGAGCAGGGAATAGGGGGAAGGCTGTTACATTTTTCACTGAAGATGATAAGCCGTTATTAAGAAGGTAAATTAGTGGCTGGGGTGTAGCTCAGTTGGTAGAGCTCTTGTCTGGCATATTTTGACTTCAGCATCACTCTTACCACCCTACCCAACCCCAAAATTTAAGAAGCATGTAAATTACAAAACATAACTTATTGTTTTAGTTGCAGTTGACAAAATTGCTTCATTATATATATATATATATATATATATATATATATATATATATATTATTAGTAGATAATAAAAATTGGCTGTGTCCCAAATTCTATTAGAGACTGTATAGTAAAACTGTCCTAAGAATCAGGGGAGAGATCCAGGAGCTGTGTTTTTGCCCTTCCTCTGTTAGAACTTGGAAGCATTGACAGTGAAATATTCAGTGTTCGGTTTCAGAGAAACAGAACTCCTTTGAGAACCAGCAGTTGAGCAGTGCAACTTACTGCGTGATATTAAGGTGGGAGGGGGAGGGAGAGAAAGTGTGTGTGTGTGTGTGTGTGTGTGTGTGTGTGTGTGTGTGAGAGAGAGAGAGAGAGAGAGAGAGAGAGAGAGAGAGAGAGACAGGGTCTTACTGTGTACTCCAGGCTTTAGTCTCTGAGTAGCATGGACTATCTATTTGGGAGTCTGAGCCTCCCAAATCCTGGGATTACAGGAGTGTCCCACCACACTTGGCTTATTAGTAAGGATTTTGAGTTATCGAATACTCTGCATGGCTTTTCACTTCAGTCAACACTCTCTTTTACCGTGGTGCATCCTTTCTCTTACTTGGGGCCAGATGGAGTTTTATATTTAGTCCCAGAATCACAGAGGAAAAAGTGTTTTAGTGACACATTTTATTTTTAGTTAATTGTAGCTCTTTGAAGTCTGGGTATCATATACTTTTAGACTCTCGGGTCTTAATATAGCCTATCATTATAGATTTTTATGCAGATTTCAGCTTTTGGAGGAGATGGGGTTTCACTATATAGCTGAGGCTGTTCTGAAACTTACAACCTACCTGCCTCAGCCTCCTAAATGCTAGTATTTCAGGCTTGTGCCAACACTGCCAGCTGTAAGGGTTCGGTATTCTCTGCATTTTGACTGCCTGCAGTAATTTTTGGTTGAAGGATAACTGATGGCATCTCTCATTTCTAACAAATGAAATGCAGTTAGGGCAGAGGGGCTGTACCTTGGTCTGTTTATCAGTTCTGATGAGTTTGATGTATACCTTCAAAGCCTCTGTTGTGTCAACCTTTGTCTTTCTCATGTCCATGTGTAGGAGGAGTATATTATAAGAGGCTCGTTAGGTCTAAGGCCTTAATAACCACAAGAATGTGACTGATGACCATTATTTTTCCATCTGTGAGATGGGGATTGTAGAATTTTCCACACTGAGCCTTTGAGGTGACTGAATAGGTGGGTTTATGTAGAAATCTTGGAGTGCCAGCCCTTTAATAAGCACTGTCACTTAAGGAATTCCTGCTTACCTGTAGTTTCATTTAGGATTTGAAATAACTGCTACCTGAATTTACTCATCAGTATATTGAGTTCAAGTCCCATGAATGCGTCTCTCAGGAATCCAGTAGGGTTCATTTGACAGTAATTGGTACTCTGAGAAGACTGTGCTTGCAATACTTTTGGGTAGTTTTAGTTCCTCTTATGTTGTACAGAGGGTTTTGTACATGACTGATTTTGTAGTGTACAAACACATTCATGTTTATGGGTTCCTTTTTCAGTGTTGCCAATGTTATCCAGCAGGCTGGTTGTCCTGTGCCTGAATACATAAAAGGTTTCCAGAAACTATTAAGGTATGCATTTAAACTTACTTGAAACCTTCTCTTTGGGCTTTTACACGTACATTCTTGCTTTTTGCTTACTTTGTGTCTTCCCTCTTGTCTTTATTTAGTTTGATGTATGTATGTATGTATGTATGTATGTATGTATGTATGTATGTATGTATGTATATCTCCATATCCCAGAATGGTACATTGTTGAATTTTGCATGTTTTTGTTTGTTTTGAGACAGGGTTTCACTCTGTAGCTCTGGTTGTCCTGGAATTTACTTGGTAGACTAGGCTAACCTTGAACTCACTGAAATCTGCCTACCTGTGCTTCCTAATGCTGGAATTAAAGGTGTACACATTTTTAATCTTATATACAGATGGTCCTTGACTTAAAACAGGGTTAAGGTCAGATGGGCGTTGGTGACACACACCTTTAATCCCAACAGTTGAGAGACAGAGGCAAGTGGATCTCTATGAGTTCAAGGCCAGCCTGGTCTACAAAGCGAGTTCCAGGACAGGCTCCAAAGCAATGAAGAGAACCCCTGTCTTGAAAAACCAAAAATACCAAAAACAAAACAACACAAAAAACAGGGTTAAGGTCCACTAAGCTCATTTTAAATTGAAGGTATTGTAAGTAGAAAATGGATTTAAATACATCTAGTCTACCAGATATCTGAGTATAGTAACCCAGCGTACTGTAGGATTTCAGGGTTTATGTAATTTTGTTTGTTTTGAAATAGGGTCTCAGTCTGTACTCAGGTTGGTCTGAAACTCACAGCAATCCTCCTGCCTTGACTGTCCTAACTACTGAGATTACAGGCATAGATCACCACACCTTTCTAGAGTATCTATCATTCTCATTGTTGAGTGACTCACTTGGAGCTTTGGTTCCCTGCTGCTATCCAGCATTGCTAAAAAATTTTGTGCAGCCTGCTGCATTCTGGGAAGGTCAAAATGCAGGGTAGGTTTCTACGGAGCAGGTGTCACTTTGCATCATAAAGTGAAAAGGCTGTGAACATGCTGTAGTGTGGTTTCTGTAACAGCATCGACTGGATGTGCTGCCTGACTCTGTTCAGTTTCCCTCTTGTGACTGAGGGGCTCACTGCATTCACAGTCCTGTGCACTTGCCACCTGTTTCCAAGACTCTCCCTCCTGCAGAACTGCACCTCTTCCTAGGTCCTAGCAACTACTGTTCTGTTTGCTGTTTCTGGTTTTGATGGTCTGGATGCCTCATATAAGTATTTGTCTTTTTGTGGTGGACTTATTTCACTTTGCACAATGTCTGTTAGTCAGAATTTCCTTGCTCAAAGCCCCTACCACATTTTACCTGCCCGTCTGTCTGTCATTTAGGTTGCATCTATGGTATATCTATTGTGAATGATGCTGTTAAACATTTTGCTTTAGAATATATTATTTCCTTGTCAGCTTTTTCATTGTTGAAATTCAGATTTTTAAAAAAAAACTATTCAGTGAGTGAAATATGCTTAGACTTATTAGTGATGGTTAATTTTATAGAGTCACACTGTTAATGTCTATTGACATAGGACATGAGGTTGTCCCAGAATGTATTTTAATCATAGCCAGTGTGTTTTTAAAGACTGATTTCCTGTATACTTATGAAATAATTGTAAGAGCTATCAGCTAATCTGGTCCATTGAAATGCGTATAGCCTCATCTAGCTTTAGCTTTGAAATAAATTTGTGTTTAAATTAATTTCCGCTCTCACTTTCTAACTTCCAGCAAACAAAAGAAAAAGATGATTAAGAAACCATTGGAAAGGGAGAGCATTAGTACAACTCCAAAATATTTCTTAGAGCAAGCTAAACAGTAAGTATATATATATATATGGTAAGAAAAGTACTACATAGTCAGAGTGGACATTGTTTTTCCTTAAGATACATTTCTAGAAATAAAATGAATAGATAGGTAATCCATTATAGGATATGATAGAAACGTGTTTCAGGTTGCCTCTGATTTGAGAATTTGCATATTTCAGTGTTGAAATTTTTCTGTATCTATATGTTAATCATCTGGGTTTTCCCCCCATGTTTAAAAATAGATTACAGTTTGCTGTGAATTAGAATTGCACTGCCCACCCTTTGTGCCATCTGCATTAGCCCATGCTACTGAAGCCAGTAGTTAGGATCATTGACAGGCATTGATTGAGCCTTTCTTGAAGTTTCCAAAAATCTCCTAGGCAGGATTTCATATAATCCTTTGCTTACATTGAGGTGCACTGTAACATTTAAAAAGGACTACTTAGCTTAAGGGGTTTTTTGGAGGGTGTTAGCAAAGGTCTTGTAGGATACATACAGGTATGTTTTGTCTATTAGTGCTAGGATGCTACATGTTTTCTTAGAGTTTGCCAGAATCTTCTGAGTTCTGTTACCCTAGTTAAAGAAATTGGTACTTTTCATGAATTTCTCAGTACTAGAGTAACACGTGCTTTAATATAATTGCTCAGTTCTATTCCTGAGGGTGCCATTGGTGTCCCAGGATGCTTTGTGAAGTAAGCTAATGCTTCTTTCCATTACCTTAAACTCGGTGGGAAAAGCCATTAGGCAAACTGTTCCATAGACCTGCATCATTCACGACATGATGCTGGTGTGATAGAGACTATAAAACAGGCCTCGTGAGAACATTAGAGGATCTTGAACAAAGGGCTGGAGCAGTTACAGGAAGTTTCAGAGAGGTAGATATGCCTAAGGACAGATGAAATTTAGTTCGTTAGAAAGAACAAGGTATGCAAAGGTAAGAAGCTGTTTGCACCACCCTTGTAAGAAGAACAGGAGTCTTGCACAACATTCTAGAACTGTGGAAATGTTCACTCCAGGTGCTGACAGTGCACAGTGTCCCAGAGTTTCCGTGTGTTCTCAAGATTTAACGTGGAAGAGTAAGCACTGCAAACTGAAAAGATTTGGATGCTTAGTAGTTTAAATTCCATTGGTACTTTCTCAGTTTTACGAATTCTTAATATGGTGTTGTAGCACCTGTGTGTATGCGTGCATGCATACAGTTTTTGTGGAGCACAGACTTTATCTAGAATGTCATGAGGACTATTAGGCATGCATCAGAGTCTTACTCCTTGGGAGAGCTGAGAGCTAAGATAACGAGTTGACTCTGGCACTGAGTAGAAGCCAGTGGAGGTTTTTCTAGAGGCTGAAAGTCAGCTGGGGTAGAAGATGGAGGCTGTTGAATTTTAATAGGGTTCAGTAGTATTTTTTATTATTATTATTTAGATAAAACACTATTTTGAGTAATTGCACTTTAAATGTTTTGTGTTTGTAGCATTCTTTGGACTAATTAATACTTAGCTACAACAGGACTTTGGGTACTGGTGTCAGTCTTGTGGTACCAGCCACACAGTAAGGTGCTTTGGCTTTCTTTGTTTTCTTCTAATTTAAAGGCTGTCCTTAGCATAAGAACAATATCCATCACGATCTAGTTCCTGCCCCTTCTCCATTACAGATGTGGGTGGCTTTGGGGCATATAAGTTCATGTCTTCATCTCAGCTTCCACATTAACTTAGAACCTGATTCCCTGTTATCTAGAGGGCCTCACTTCAGGTCATGTGGACCCAACCTGGTGTGATGAGGGGCAGATTTAGATTCGGAGCTTAAAATAGATTCTAATAGGGACTTTCCTGGGTGACTTTGGGCAAGTTCTTGTCTCTCAAGAATTGTCTCCATTATATAATGGAAGTGCTTGCATCAGAGGTACAAACTCTGTTCTCGAAGTTAGTTGTTCCAAGAATTACATGAGCAAACAGTCCAAATAACTTCTTATTGTGGTGTGCAAGTATTATTTATTGTCTCTTAAGTTTTTCCTTTTTCTGTATTAACACTAGTTAATTCATTCACCATTCACTTAGCTGTAGAATCAGAGTGTCAGTGTTCATGCCTAACATTTATTACCAAGGTGTAATGACCAGCAAATTTTTATCCATTCCACCTCATTGTGTTCATTTGTAAAATGGGAGTTAGGAAGATCCCTTGAGTTAATGCATGTGTATCCAACACTTAACAGCAGTGTCTAGTACTTAACACTGAACTGAGGGGTCAAGATCAGACTGTCCTTTGTGCTATGTAACAGTGTAGTTGGTTGTGATGTTTGTCATAAGAACAGTGATTTTTATCCTGGACAGAGAATTAGCTAACATCTTTGTTCCCCGTGCCTCATATGCTAACTTCCAGCACATGTTCATTTATGTTCTTGGTTATAGAAGTAAATGTATATAGAATTGCTGACTTGATGTGTCTTCCTTTTCACAGGAGAAAGGTTGCTGGCCAGAACAGCAAGAAGAAAGAAACTCTTGAAGAGAAAAGTTAAAAATAGATACCTTAGAAGGCTATCCCCACAGTGTAATTTATAAGCCCAGCATGAATTCTCTTGGATTATTTAACAGCCATCTTTACCAAACATATGAAATCAACAAGGACATGAGAGAAGAAAATAGTCCTAGCTTACTGATGCATCAGGGCAAGCTTCACCTTGTAGGTGAAATTTATACAATGGAAATAACATGCATTGACATTTCTGCCTGAATACAGAGAGATACTTCTTATAGAAGAAAAAGAGTTGATGTTGAAATAACACCCAAATGTGGTGAACTCTTAGGGGTTTTGCCCTTCACGTGTGCTGCATGCTGTGAAGAGGCATCTCGAACAGAATTTAAAATAAAATCTTGAGCTTGAATGCACCATCCATACTGTGTGCCTCGGGAGTGTTGTGTGCGGGATGTGGACAAGAGCAGCACAGGCCATCCATAGGAAGCAGTCTAGCACTCCTTTTCGTGTCTATTTGTTAATGGCTTTTGTGGTATGAGCCACAGGAACTACCTATTCTGTGGCTATCCACGTTCCCCAGGATTGGAAACTTCAGTCTGTTGAAATTTACTTAACCCATGCTGGGAAGGAAATTCATACTTGGCTGTCACGGTGTTGCAACTGTAAGATAATGATCAGCCTCTCCCTTTCTGACTTTCTTCTCCGTCATTTAACCATGTTCTTTCCTGTCTCTTTCCATTCAAGATGAAAGCTGGTAACAGTGTTTTTATCCTGCTAAGGAAGAATAGCCCTGTTACATGATACGCCTGGCTTCATTTTCTCAGAGGCTTATCTTTGCTGAAGCTTGATAGCCTTCATCCACCCTCTGCCAAAGGAGTTCGATCATATGTGGGCCAGGGCAATGCACAGTGTGCAGGTTTTCCTTAATTACCTGTTTTTTTAATAGTGGAATTCAAAAGGCTTGGTCCATGTTGAAGCACTGAGAACTGGTACCTAGAATTGCACAGGGTCCGTGCTGCCACAGAACTGCAATGCAGATGACCGCCAGTGTCTGAATTCAACCTGTTTACTCTCTGTAGTTGATGCTTCATTCTAAAATCAGCACAAGAGACTTTTTTAATGTGTGTTTTGAAAAGGGATCTCTGTCGCCTAGACTGGCCTAGACCTCACAGCAATCCTCCTGTTTCAACCCATTGACTACTGAGAATGCAGACATGAGAGGAGACTAACTTGAATATATGGGACAAAGATTTCTTTTTATCAAAATTTATTTAAATAGATTGACTGCTCCAGGGAGTAAGAATAAAAGTACATAGTTTTTTATTCTTGCAGATCTCCAAGTCAGTGTGTCTCCTAAAGTGGGTAAAATGTTGGAAATGTTTGCCTGCTGTATTCTTTAGTTTCTTAGAGCTTCAGTTTCTCCTGTGTTTTAAGATTTAAAGTAGCTCTGTGTCTGAAGCTTTGTAAACTCACAACAAATAGTCCTTCAACACTAAGTTTATGGGTTTTTTGTTTGTTTTGTTTGTTTTTTGGAACACAGGGCTTGCTAGCAGCACCATTCTTTCAATTAATGGCAGTGATGAAGTACAGGAACGCCTTGGGTGGTATAAGGCCATGATCCTGAAGTATCCCCAGCAGAACTAACTCAGATGGGGCATCTCAGATGGGGCATGTCATGGAAGGCTGCAGATAGGGATGCTAAGGGATCACCTTGACAATCCCTAATCTACTTCCTTATTTGCTCTTTATTCTCCACTAAGCAACCTCCTAATCCATACAGTAGCTACAAAACGTGTATCAGCATGGTTTATAAAGGGTCACTGATGAACTTAAACTCCTGTATATTAGTCAGGACTCTGCTACATAAATGTTAGCTTTGTCCAAGGAAGAATAAGACTGAAAACAGTGAGAGTCAAGACCAAACATTAAAAAGAAGAAAAGAGGGCCCACATCTCCCAGTCCTAGGTAAAGGAGCAAGGACTTTGGAGTCAGACTGGCCTGGGTTTGAATCCTGGTCTTGGTGCTCATAGCTCTGAGATCTGGGCACATTATTACATGAACTTTCAAGATTGATTTTTCTCATTTGTAAAATAGCAGTAATAACTTATAGGGACACCAGACTTTTAAATGCACATAAAATTCCTGTCTGGTGGTTTATGTCTAGTAACTAATAACCTATTATAATTTGTCAGTGAAAGCTGTAAGGCAAGCCATGGCAGGGACTGATTGTAATTAATCTGTTATCTAAGAACTTGACAAAGTTTATTCTCAACAAATTTTACTTCTAGGTAGCTTGATTAGGAGCTAAGGTGTCAAGGTAAAAACATACCCTGCATAGGTTCAGCATAACTGTGCTTATTGCACCTTGCCAGGAAAGGGAAAACACTACATGACACAATGACAGAATCAAACAGGAGAGTAGTGCACCTTGGCGGATGTCCCCTTCATGTGTATTGGGTTTATGTGTGTGCTCTTGCATCTTGATAGATGCTGAAAAGGGTGCCAGGGAAAACAGCTGTAAAGCCGTCAAAAGGCCGTCAGGATCCAGAGCTCCTGTGTTCCGTCACCCAGTTCAAAAATCAGGTCTTAATTCTGCACCGATGTAGACCTGCATTTGCAAAGGGACTCCGGCCGTCCCCAGCAGCAGTGCCAAGAAGCCCACAGTGCTTGAATTCCGCAGCATGCCGCCGGGGCGCGCCGCTCGTGCCCGAGGGCTCTGGAGTCACGTGGACGCTCGGCCCCGCCCCGTCATCGGCCCCGGCTTGGTGGGGCGGTGTCTGCCCCGGAAGTGCCTGTCTTCGGCTGACAGCTGCTGGCACGGCGGCGGCCCGAGCAAGATGGCGCTGCGGCCGGGAGCCGGAGCCAGCGGCGCGCGGGGGGCGGGCGCGGGGCCCGGCGGGGCAGGCAGGTGGGTCGGCGGGGCGGGCGGGGCACGGGACCCGCAGGTTGGTCGGCGGGATGGGCAGGTGGGGCCGGGCTCAGGGGCGGCGGTTGCGGGGCGCAGGCGTCCTGGGGACCCGCGGGGTGTGCGCTCCTGTGCAGGCGCCGCCGCCGCACCTGTCGCGGGGCCTCGAGAGCCGGTGTTTCCCTGCCAGGCTTTCTGGGCTTGAGCTACTTACTGTTGGGACGAAGGCTGTGACAATCTGGTCACAAAGCTGGAGGAACCGTTTTGAGAGTGCCTGTAGAGTATTATTGTCTTTCATAAAGCGTCCTGTCCTGTCCTTTTTCTTCACGTACAAATAGGAAAATCTGAAAACCTTTGAATTAGTAATTGTCTTGAGATAGAGCTTGTCTTGTAGATTAACTCAGCACTTGTCTGTCTCCTTTTTAAAACGACGTTTTGAAACAAAGAATTCGCCGAGCAAATGCGGTATGCTCTTCTTACAACAAAAGCTTCCAGACTTTATTGAGCTCTTGAAAAAAAAAAATCTGCCCTTTGTTATAGTTCAGATAATTATTAGTCTGTGCTTCCTGTATCCAAAATGGCAAAGGGGCATTTGTAACTTAAGTTTATTATTATTTAGCGAAATGTTTGATCCAGAAAGTCTGCATCCCATTTCTATCATGACATGACTCAGTCTAAGTTTGTTTAATTAGCTTGCATATACAGCACACACATTCCGAGGTAAAATTAGCTTTTCATTTTTAAATATCCCAAGTTATCTTTGGAAATCAAAGTGTTTGGAGGGTTTTTTTTTTCCACGTGTATTTTAATTTTGGAGTCACTTACACTCCAAACGTGTAAAAGACTTTAAAGTTACCACCTCTTACAAGTGCATATATGTGATATACATACACACATGTGCGCTAGGAAATAGCAGTCACTTGAATAAACTCAACTGTATGTGACTGGGCTTTCCGCTTCCTCCATATCTTTGTTTTGCTTCCTCCTTTGTTTTTGTTACCGTTTCATTAGGGTTTTTCGTTAGTTCTTAGTATAAATCGTTTTTGCCTGCAGAATATGAATATATACATGATGACAATTCCTAAAATGTTCCTAAATGGCATTAGTCTAATCAAATGTATGATTAATAGTGGGACCAGTTCTAGGGATTTTGAAAGAATTGTATATTTTAGGCGCAAATGTTTTTGTTTTGTTTTTTTTTATTTAAAAAAGAAAAGAAAAGGAAGAACCACAGATACAGAAAGTTAAGTGCGCCCCTGGGTCTGGTTTATAGTACTTTAACATCACTGGTCTAACCAGGTGTGCTAGTACACACCTATGACACCAGCTCTAAGGAGTGCAGGCAAGAGACTCAGGAGTCCAAAGACATCCTTAGCTACACGGAGAGTTTAAGGTCATCCTGAGCACCCTGAGATCCTGTTTTAGGGAAAAGAACAAGGACAACAAATGTGTCCGAGCCAACCCAACAGGTACCAAATAGGGGAGAGAAAAGTGGTTACAATGGTCCTTTGAAAGGCATGTGTTGTTACATTTATTAGATACTTTCTTAGGCTGAAAAAAACTGTATACTCAGGAGTATTTTGGTTTGGGGAAAGCAATGCTAAGGGCTAAAGTTATCTGATAAGAAACTAACATAGTAGCATAGTATACTTAAACAAAAACAAAAAGTAGCACACTCTCGATCTCAGCTTTCAGTTGGAAAAAATTACAAACTAGAACTGATTTTGTAGCCTTTCTTCTGCCTTAGATACTATTTCTTGAGTGCTTTCTTTTAGCTACTTAGTTTTCTAAAAGGCTAGTCAAAGGCAGCCACTTGCAACAATGGCTTTTGACCAATATGCTGGACTCTTCTAGAGTGAATACATAAGACATACAAATGACAAAATTTGCTTTTGACCAAGTAAAGCAGCAGAGTTGAAAAAATCTGGATGAGTCTAGTGACCCTGCTTGTGGTCATTAAATGCCTCTGTGTGTGTGTGTGTGTGTGTGTGTGTGTGTGTGTGTGTGTGTGTGTGTGTGTAAAGTACTATTTTGAAAATGTTCTTTGTTTTTGAGACAGTGTCTTGTTAATTTAATTCAGGCTGGTCTTGAACTCAACATAGAGCCTAGGGTAACATCAAACTTGTGTCTACCTCAATCTCACTGGTGCTGGGATTGTGGGTGACACCACACTGAGCTAAGCATTATTATTCTTGATGTTCTAATGGGTTCAAAAGACTCAGTGGTCAGGTCGTGCACAAGTAACCTTAGTGCCCTTTGTCTCCCTGCTCTCTCATCAGCTTTGTGAGTGCTTTGTGTCTCCATCTTCTGCACTTTCTTGCCTATTCTGGCATATTTTTTTAATATAAATATTTGTGGATTCCTCCAAAATGGGCGGTAGTGAAGCTGATTTTCAGCTGCACCCAGCAAGGCGGGAGGAAGAAAAAGGAATGGAGATTGTCGTGTGAGGATTGGGGGGGTGGGGGGTAGCAAGCACTATAGGAGCAACAAACACATCTGCATTGCCAGATAGGCTGCTATTGGATGCAAAGAAGAGTTTCATGAGATGGAAGGAAAGGTTTGCCAAATCAGAGAAGGCCATGAGGGTAAACTAAGGTGAACTCTGACTTCCAGAGGAATCATGCCCTTTTAAGCCCAGCTGTACAGCCGTGCATCTTCTGACAGGCTCTTTACTGAATGGCCATTAGAAGATGCCTATAGTAGGTAATTACCAATACGGAGTCAGGTAGAAATATAAGGGTATTTAATAGGGAAAAGCCTTACTTACAGAGCGAACCAGCCAGCCGGTGGTAGTCTGTACAGCAAGAAGCAAAGAGAAACCGAAAACGCAGTCCCCCTACTCACTCTGACCACGCCCTCACAAGCCCTCAGGTACTCTTGTAGCCAGCCCCTAAGAAGGCGTGGCTACAGCTTCCCCTACAGATGCCTTTCACCAGTGCTGTATTAGATGTCTTAGAAACCAGAACTTAGAAGACCCATTGAGAAGACTGTATTTAAGAGTCCAGGACTGAGACATGAAAGCTGGTAGCAAGTGTGGGTTGGTAGCAAAGGCTCATAACAAGCAGAGCTCCAGGTCGAAGACTTGGCAGCTCAGGTAGTGTTTGTCCCTTCAAGTCAAATTCTTGGAAGCTTTGCTGTCATTCACTCCCTATACCCCACCCCATTCCTGTCCTTCCCTCAAGCTTTGCTGTCATATTAGCACTTTACTTAACTGCTTGTCTAGCCACTCTTAAAATTAGTTGTCAGGGCCTGGCTGGGGGTGGGATTGGGGCTTGCTGCCAAGCCTCATGACCTCAGTTCAATCCCATGGTACAAGGACTGACTCCCCAGAGTTGACCTTCACATGAACACCCGCCCCTCGAGACACACACACACACACACACACACACACACACACACACACACACACACACACTATGTAATGAAGAAGAATGTTAGGGGGCTGGAGACATGGCTATGTTGTGAGCACTTGTTGCTCTTCCAGAAGACCTGAATTTTATTCCCAGGGCTCACATGGGGGAGGAGGCTTATAACTGCCTATAACTTCTGCTTCAGGGGATCTGATGCCCTCTTCTGGCCTCCTCAGGTATCCACACACAGAATCACACATGAAAAGAAAAATACTTTAGTCTAGTTATCTAAATATTTCAGTCATAAAAATACAGGAGTCACTAAGCAACTTTGGATTGTTAAATTTTTACTAGAATAGGTCATGTTTATCAATATAGCTGCATTGTTGTTACGTGTGCTTAATTTTTCAAGTAGCTTTTATTTATAATATGTATTCTTTTAAAATCATTTTTTAGATTTATTAATGTGTGTGGATTTTTGCCTATATGTGTGTACCACACACATACCTGGTGCCCCCAGAGGTCAAAAGAAGGTGACAAATCCCCTGGAAATGTAGTTATAGGTGACTGTGAGCCACCATGTGGGTCCTGGGAAATGAGCCCAAGGTCTTCCACAAGAGCAGCTTACTAACCGTCTCTCCCACCCTGTGATACATCCTCTATCTTGTCTCTGTGGTCACCTTAGTGGGGACATTGACAAACGTTGGGTCCTCTGTCCTCACTTGACAGAGGGGAAAGTAGACAGGTAGGGTAATAGGAGGACTGAAACTGGATAAAAGAGAATACAATTTACTCAAAGTTTTTACTGAGCTGCTCTGCCATACTGGTGATTCGAATTTTTATGGCAGGTTTGCAAGGTCTTGATGGGTTGACTACTTATCTGCATCCTTTCTACTAAGTTTACCCATCTTGGTGTGTGAGTGAAGACCAGACATGATGACCAGAGCATTCCTTTAACACAAACATCTCATCTAGTGCAAGAGCCTAGCATGGCGGCAAACATCTATAGTCCTAGTTACTCAGGAGATGAGACAGAAGGATCCCTAGTGCCTAGAAGTTCCATCTTAACAGACAGATGCAAACCAGTTAACACACAGCTCAGCTATTATTGCCTCTTATATACCATTAAGAAAGAGTGCTCACTCTTGAGGCCTGCTGGTTAGCAGCAAGAGTCACTCAGTAACCCAGCCCCTCTACAGAAGCCGTAAGTAACATAAAGCCAGATGGATGTCCAAGGACGTTTAGAATGATAAACCACCTTTCAGTTAAAAGGAAACAAAACAAAATAAAACACTAAACTGCTTTAGAACCATGAACTCTAAAGTTGATTTTCAGACTTCTTCCTGGAAGTGGGAGGACCAGTGTAGTAAAACAAAACAAAAATGCAAAGGCTCCTGAATTTGACATAGAGTTCCCGGGTGCTCCCTAAGTTATACAGAAACTCTCAAGTCTTTGATTCTGAAATTGAGAGACTTTCCCAGTCAAGAGTTTTCCTTTCTTGGTCTGGAGAGTTGGTGCAGTAGTTATCAGCACTAGCTGCTCTTGCAGAAGACTCAGGTTTGATTCCTGGCACCCGCATGTTGGCTTGTAAACAGTTGTAAGGCCAGTGTACAGGATTTGACACCCTCTTCTGGCCTTTGTGGGCACTGCTTGCTTGTATTGTGTAGACATACATGCAGCCCAAAACACCCCTACACATAAAGTGATTTATTTTAATTAAAAAAAAGTCTTGATTTTGTCCTCTTTCCAGCCTCAGCAAATGGACTAGTAGTTCCTCAAAGCAGATCCCACATGATCCTTGGTCCCATTCCTTCAAGAACCTTGTTTTCCAGGCGGTAAGGATCTTGTGTCCATCCTCCCAGACCTTTCTCCCTGCCGATGCTTCTTTTCACCGCAAGACCATCAATCCCAAGGCACCGGCTTTTTTCTTAATCTTCATCTGTACAGGCTTTGCTGCAGCAGTAGACAGCTGGCAGCTACTTTCTTGAACTCTGTCCTTAGTTCTGAGCTGCTCCCTTGCCTCTCAGTGTCCACTCTCCTCAGTTTCCTGTGTAAGACTCCAAGGTTGCCCGTGGTGTCACCTTGATACTTGTGCCTACTTCCTTGCTTATGTTATGCATTTTGTGCTTTTTTTTTAAAAAAAAAATCTTTATTTAAAGGATTATCTGGATCGCTGGATTTTTCTAGCTCTTTCTCCAAGACAGGGTTTCTCTTGTCGCTCTGGCTGTACTGGAACTTTGCTCTGTCGACCAGGCTGTCCTCAAGAACTCACAGAGTTCTCAGATCTCAGAGAGATCCGCCTGCCTCTGCCTCTTGAGTACTGGGATTAAAGGTGTGCGCCCCTCCCACAGCTGGAGTTTCTAACTGCCTAGTGGGTTGCTCCTCGAGGTCTCTTCCCCAGCACCTTTCCCCCCAGGCCTATACACCGGGCTCCCATGTCCTTGCAGTGGTCCCAGCTCAGCATCCCCTTCAGCGTTCTCTACCTTCCCACTGCTGTCCCACACCCTGGCAGCTACCAAGTTCTCTTGAGTCTTCCTTAATGTCTTTTGTCTACTTCCTTTCCATCCCTCCTACCTTATTTATCACTCTTTTTAAATCACTCATTAGGAACATTGTGGTAGTTTCTTGGCCAGTTCTTTTTACTTCAAGTCTTTCCATATGCTGTCATTAAAGTAACCTCCCAAAAGTACACTTTGTGACATGTTGTTCTGCCTCTCAAAATGTCTGATGGCAGAAAGGCCATATCCAAACCACAGTGACATACCACTTCATGTCCTTTTGGGTAACTGTGTTTATATAATGTATATATGGGACAGACAGATGGGTCTGTGGTAAAGAGTACTGGCAGCATTTCCAAAGGTATGATGTTTGATTCCCAGGACTCACATGATGGTTCACAATCATCTGTGACTCTAGCTTTCCAGAGAATCAAACTCCCTCCTCTTGTCTTTGCAGGCACCAGGTGTGCATGTAGTGCCTAGACATACATGCAGGCAAGAGACCTGTATACTACACACACACACACACACACACACACACACACACACACACACACACAGGTGTTGTGTGGGATGTGAAAACAGAGTCCTGTGCATTGCTGCTAGGAATGTGAACTGGTACAGTCACCATGGGAAACAGAATTATATGACCTAGCAGTTTCACTGATGGGTACATATAAAAAAGAAAGGAAGGATGACTCAGACACTCACTCACACAGCAGTGTTTATAGCAGTATTGTTCACATCAGCCAAAAGGTAGAAGGAACCCAAGCATCCATGTAGAGATGGGAAGATAAACAGTATGCTGTGCACATTGAGTTGGATCAAAGTTGTGGGAGGGACTGAGAAGTTAATGCATGCTATAGTGTGGATGAACCTGGAGCAAGTTTACCTAAGTGAAATAATCCAGATATTCCTGGTTCTAGTTAATACTTAGACTTGGAATAGATAAATTTACAAGTGATAAAAAGTAGAATAGTGGGGCTGGGGTGTGGTGGTTTATCGTTAATGGCACCAGAGTTTCTGTTTGTGCTGAAGGAAAAATTCAGGACATGGACAGTGGTAGTAATGGTTTAAACATTGTGATGTCCTCATTATCACTGAATTGTATACTTGAAATTATTCAAATGGTAACATTTTGCAATACATATATACATACACATATAATATATGCATAATATATATTACATATATTGTGCATATATATTATATATACATACCAGCTTCTGACAGAATTTTCAAAATAAAAAATAAACATTTTAAAGACCAGCTGTGGGGCTGGAGAGATGGCTCAGAGGTTAAGAGCGCCAACTGCTCTTCCAGAGGTCCTGAGTTCAATTCCCAGCAGCCACATGGTGGCTCACAACCATCTGCTATGAGATCTGGTGCCCTCTGCTGGTGTGCAGATATACACAGAAGCAGGATGTTGTATACATAATAAATAAATAAAATCTTTAAAAAAAAAAAGACCTATAGCTGGGCATAGTGGCTCATGCTTGTAGTTCTAACACTGAGGAGATGGAGGCAGGAGGATTGTTGTGAGTTCAAGGCCAACCTGGACTACATAGTTCTAGGCTAACCTAGGCTATAACATGAGACCTGTGAGACCCTACCCTATTTAAAGAATAAAAAGAAATATATATATTTCTTCCTTTTTTTTGAGATATCTCACTGTGTAGCCTTGGCTTGCCTTGAACTCTCCACCTCTCAACTGCTGGGAGAAAAGGTATGCATCACAAGACTTAAGATCCATCCATCCATCCTTACTTACTTACTTCCTCCGTTGGGGACTGAGCCCAAGGCCTTGCATAGGCTATGCTAGTGTCCTACCCCTGAGTTGCACTCTGGCAATCTTGTTGTTTTAAACCATATATTTAGCCACAGATCATCTTTTTTAATGATTTATTTTTTCTTATTTTATATACATTGGTGTTTGCCTGCATGTTTATCTGTGTGAGGGTGTCAGATCTTGGAGTTACAGTTTTTAGCCACCATGTGGGTGCTGGAAATTGAATCCTGGTCCTCTGAAAGAGCAGTCAGTGCTCCTAACCGCGGAGCCATCTCTTCAGTCCCCACAGATCATCTTGATTGATGTCCTGCATCTCCAACCTCAGAACTTTTGCCAAAAGTGTATATTGTACAACTCTTCTTCCCTTCCCAGAATTGGCAAGCTTAAAGCCAATTCTGCAGATCCTCCCAAGGTATAGCCTAAAAATTAACCTTGCACTTCTGAGCTCTTAGTATTTGTTATCTTGCTTAAAATAGTACACTTCCCCTGCTGTGTAATTATTTGCCTGCACCTGTGCATTCAAGATTGCAAGCTGTTTCAGTCCTTCCATATAGTAGATGCTCATTAAATGTTCCCTGAATGGACATGAATCCAGCCCTCTCATTTCATGGATGGAGAATTTTGAATCCAGGGAGGTCACAAGGTGACAGAGCCAGGAATAGTGTCATGGCCTTCTGTTTTCTATTTTACCCCTCCAAAAAAAGTTCCCTCCACATTAGCAAGCTGAAACTTCATATCATAGGAAATGTAGTCTTTATTTTTATTTTATTTTATTTTATCTTTTGGCTTTTTGAGACAGGGTTTCTCTTTGTAGCTCTGGCTGTCCTGGCACTTGCTCTGTAGACCAGGCCAGCCTCAAACTCACAGAGATCCACCTGCTTCTGCCTCCCGAGTGCTGGGATTAAAGGCATGCGCCACCACCACCTGACTGAAATTTTGTATTTATTAATATTAATAATTCCGGGGGCTAGAAAAATGACTCAGCAGTTAAGAACATTTGCTGCTCTTGCAAAGAACCCGGATTTAGTTCCCAGCATGCACGTGGCAACTCACAACTAAACTCCAGTTCTAGGGGATCCAATACCCTCTTCTGGGTCTATGTGTATTGCACTTGTGCAATGAAAAGGCAAGCATGCAGGCAAAGAACGCACATAAAAATTTTTAAATATACTAAGAAATCAGCATTGTACTGCTGACCTGATAGCGGGCTCTATCTGGTTCTTTCATTCATGTCTGAAATCTTATATACTAATGTATTTGTATTCCTGTTTCAGCTTCATGTTTCCTGTTGCAGGTGGGATGAGACCCCCTCAAGGTACGTAAAAGCTTACATTTCTCTGTCAGTACTGGAATGGAACCCAGGGTCTCACACACTCTGGGTAGCACTCTGCCCCTAACCCACATCCTCAGTCCCACACTGAAGTTGTCACCCCCTGTTTCTGAATTAAATGGATAAGTAAAAGATAAATTATATTGCTGTCCAATGAAGTAAATTTATCCTATAGTCTTAACTCTGTATGACACCTTCTCCCAAAATTTCTTTTAAAAATGCTTGATTTGGGGAGTGAAAGGATCACTCCTCATGTTTCCCAAACTTACTTGTCCATTATATCAGTAGGTTATTATTTAACCTCAGAGATAAAGGAAAACTTTTCAGGGCACGAATATTAAGGACAAGTGATGACACTGAAACAAGCTTTAATTCCCATGTCTTCCTATTTGGTCTTCTTCCGCCTTCTTTGTGTCAGAGGGCAGGAGCTGTTACCTTGTGCTTCCCAGTGTCTCCAGCACCCTGCCTACTTGTGTGGTAGATTCCATGTGATATTTGTTGAGTGAATAAACAAACCTCTTTAGTATCTTGTATGTGCTTTTCCTGTGTGTCATGGTCTTACTATAATGATGCACATAAAAGAGATCTGATATCCTGATTTAAAAGTCTTCAAGTCTCAAGCTAGTGCTAAGGAACATCTTTAATCCCAGGACTTGGGAAGTGGAGGTAAGCCAGTCTCTTAAATTTGAGGCCAGCCAGGGTACATAGTGAGGCCTTGGAGGGGCTCGGGGAGGGAGAGAGAAACAGAGACAGAGACAGAGAGACTGAGAGATAGAGAAAGGGGGGAGAAGAAAAGAAGGAAGGAAGGAAGAAGGAAGGAAAGTTTGTCTCAGCCAGCTATGGGAGCATATGCCTATAATTCTAGCAATTGAGAGACTGAGGCTGGGTTGTGAATTTGAACCAGTCTGGACTATATATATAGCAAGACCCTATCTCAATAAAAAAATAAAAATAAAAGGATTTGAGTCTCAGTTTTATCCCTGGAAATGTCTCTATTCAGTAGACAGTTCTTGTCTGTAGAACTGGAGCCCACCAGTATCAATTCTAGCCATACCTTGAAGGCACCCGGAGTTGGGAGATAAAATTTTGACCCATTCTGCTATAGACAAGAATCGAGGGAAGAATTTACCTATACTTGTCTTGCTTCTTTCTGCTCCCTTCTGCCGTTTCATCAGCTCCCCCTCTATTCCCCTCAGCCTCCATCTGCTATTGAAAAGTGTCCCTTCTCACAAAGCCAGTGCTGGTTGGCTATGGTGGACTCACTGGGGAAACAGAAACTCCTAGGTCACCAGGAGAGAGGAAAGATAAAGGGCGCTTAGAGCAGGTGGGAATTAGCTCACTCTGACTTTTTCTCCTATCAGTGGGAGAGGTTGAGTTCAGGCCAATTTTCCAAGGGTCAGTTGTATTCTTTTCATTGTGTGCCTGTGTATATGTTTCCTAAGCTAGCTTTGCTCAGGTGTCCTAGATTTACATCAAATGGTCTAAGGTACTGTGTCCACAGAGTTGTGTTTACTGTCATGTATGGTTCGTTGCTTGGCATCTTTTTACTTTTTGAGGTAAAAATCCACATACGGAACAAAGAAAGTGAACCAGAAAAAGATCTCAAGGATGGCCTGATAATTTTTAATTCTAGAATCAGGATTTTTTTCAAACATTGTGTGTATGTATGTGCACGCAAATGCATGTGAATGTATACTTGTGTACCACATATGTGTTGGAGCCCATGAAGGTCAAAAGAATTGTCATTTTCCCTGGAACTGGAGTTACAGGTGGTTGTGAGCCACCATGTGGGTGCTGGGAATTGAACCCAGGTCCTCTGTCAAGAGCAGCACGTGCTCTTAACTGATGAGCCATCCTCTCCAGTCCCTGAAATTTTGAATTGTTTTGGAGGGGTGTTTTGTTGCTTTTAGTGATTAAAAAAATTGTTCCTGTGGTGTTAGGTAAGCTATTGATTTTGTATTGGGCTGCATTTATGACTGTCCTCATATCAGCTGCATGCAGCCCACAGGTTGGACATGCCTGCTGGAAGCAATGAGATTGCAGGGTGTGGTTAAATGCAAAGTTAGAGTGTAATTTGTGTTCAAGCTATATTTTTATTCACTGTTATGAACAAGCCATATGGAACTGTTCCTTATATATGGTAGACAGTTACTGTTTCTAAACCCCAAAGGGCTATGCATTTGTTCATCTCTGCTCTTGGGACTATTTCTCTGGGGAAGTTTTAGAGATACCAGTGTACATGGTACTTTCCCCATGGTTTTCCTGTCCTTGTGTCACGTATGCTTCACACAGCAATGACTGTTCTGTGTAAATGTTCATGTGAGAGAGGGGAAGAAGAATAACATTTCTTTGACATAAAAAGCATTAAATGGCTTTGCAGATGAGAAGTGAAGTTGCAGAACAAAGTTAAGAAAAACCAGGAGTGCTGCAACTCCAGCACTCAAGAAGTTAGAGGCCAGCCTGGCTATACAGTGAGTTCTAGAGAGAGAGTCCCAGAGACAGACATAAAAGCATACAAACATACAAGCGTGCAGAGTGAGCAAAGACTCAAGGTACCATGGGTAGTACATAGTGCATTCATTTGGCTTCCAGAGTTCATAATTTTAAGTGTTATATAATAGAGGACCCCAGAACTTTACAAAATAAGCTTTTTGTTATTTTGCAGTGTGCCTATGAATCAGGAATCTGAGAGCAGCTTTGCTGGGTGGTTCTGGCTCAGAGCATCTTGTGAGTTGCAGTAAATCCATCAGGCAGAACTGCAGTCATCTGAAGGTTTTATGGAGTGGAAAGATCTGCTTCCAAGATGGCTCATTCAAGGTGGCAGACTCATGCTGCCTGTTTAGAGGAGGCCCCAGATCTCCACATGTGCTTCCTGTGATGCAGCAGTGGCTTCCCCTAGAACACATAGTTTAAGAAAGCAGGAAGGAAGCTAATGACTAGCCTTAGGAGCCAAGGTGTGGTGGCACGCACCTGTGATTACAGCTTTGGGAGATGGAGGCAGGAAGATCAGGCTAGCCCTTCAGTCATATCAGATCTTGTCTCAAAAAGAACTAGGCTGGGAGTTATCACCACAGTATCCTGTTAGCTGTACGAGTTTAACATGGGAAGAAATGATACAAGTTTATGAATACCAGGCGGCAGGAATCAGCTGGGGCCCACAGTGAAAACTGAATACTGTATTTAGGCCAAGTCATTAATTTCATATCCACATTTCAAGTCCTGCAGAGCCAGTATTATTACTTTCACTTTCTACAGACCATATAATACCATTCCTCGTGTTGTGGTGACCCAACCCTAAAATTAATTTTGTTGCTGCTTCATAACTGTAATTTTGGTACTGTTATGAATCCTAATGTGAATATCTGTGTTTTCTGATGGTTTTAGCTAACCCCTGTGAAAGGGTAGTTCCCATCCCCCCAAAGGGGTCTGGACCCACAAGTTGAGAACCACTGACTTAACAGATGGAATTCTATAGCTTGCCCAAGATCACATAGCTAAATAGATGATGGAATTCTCATTCAAGCCTGTCTCATCAGGACTGTATGCATTCTCCATTGTACTGTGCAACTTTTCAATTAGCAAGTCCTCTGGGTGTTGTGGTTTCAAGGAAATAAACCTTAGAACATGTTGATTTTAATAAAGTCTTGGTGTTTTCCAGCAGGCCTCATGCCAATGCAGCAGCAAGGATTTCCTATGGTCTCTGTCATGCAGCCCAATATGCAAAGCATGATGGGAATGAATTACAGCTCTCAAATGTCCCAAGGACCCATTGCAATGCAGGTACTTGCTTCTTAGTTGATTGTTTATAAAGTTCTTGTTTGCTGTTAGGCATCTGTATGTCAAGAGCTGTGGCTTTAAGAGCTCAGTGTTATGTTTAGAAATAATTTGCATCTTATGAAGTTTTATCTATCTATCTATCATCTATCTACTTTTCAAGGCAGGGTCTCTATGTAGCTCTGCCTGTCCTATAACTCACTCTGTAGACCAGGCTGGCCTCGAACTCAAGAAATCTGCCTGTCTGTGCTCACAGGTGCTAGAATTAAAGTTGTACACCATCACTGCCCAGAATTATGGAGTTTTATTATATCTGGGTTTTTTTTCCTTTGCTTTGGCCTTCGGAATAGGTGGAATTATAGGTGTATGCTACAGTGCAGTTCAAACTCAAAGACTCACACAAGCAAGTGACTGTCTCAGTTTCTTTTCTATTGCTGTGATAAAACACTGTGACGAAGGCAACTTATAAAAGACAGAGTTTATTAGGGGCTTACAGCTTCAGAAGGTGAGTCCATGATGATCATGGTGGGGAGCAGGCAGCAGGCAGGAAGGCAGGCAGGCAGGCAGGCGAGGCACTGGAGCAGTATCTGATAGGTCACATCCTTATCCACAAATGAGAGGCAAAGAAAAAAAGCTAACTGGGAATGGTGCTGGGTCTTGAAGAATCAAAGCCCATCCCTATGACACACCTCTTCCAACAAGGCCATACCTCCTAATCCTTCCCAAATAGTTCCACCAACTGGGGACTAAGCATGCAAATATATGAGCCTATGGGGGCCATTCTTATTCAAACCACCACAGTAACTGTTCAAAATAAATGTGAGTTATTGGAATTAGTAGAATAGACAATGGAGCTATATGTTCTTTATTTCTTTCTGGAACTATATTTTTTATGAACTAAGAATTAAAAGCTGAAGTAGAAAAACCTTGGTAGGGAACTCAAAATTATAAAAAGTGACACAGTAGATTTAAGCAATTTTAGAATTGAAAAAAATATACTAACCAGAAGACTTGTATGGGTGGTTTAACTGGAGTTAGAAATGGCTAAGGAAAGAATTAGTGAGTTTGAGAGGTCAGAAGAAGCTGTTTTAGTTGAAGACGAAATAAGAAGAGAATGTGTGAGAGGAGCTATGGAGCTGGCTTAGCAACGAAAGTGCTTGATGGCAAGAATGAGGGTGATATTTGGACCTCAGAAGCTCATTTAAATATGCCCAGTAGGCATGGTGCCCTGCATATAAAACTAGGCCTACATGGTGGAGACAGAGGATCCCCAGAACAAGCCAGCTAGGAAAACTAGCTGTATCAGTGAGCACTGGGTTTGAATGAGAGACCATGCCTCAATAAATAGGTGGAAAAGTAATTGAGGATTGTTCTAGGCATCAACCTGGGCCTCCATCTGCATGCTCACCCAGGTACATGAGCGCATGTGTGCATGTGCGCGCACACACACACACACACACACCAGAAAAAGAAGTGTGTAAGAGAGTTCGATGATATGAGAGAAGACCTAATAGGTGTACTGTTGGAATCCTAGAAAGAAAGGGAAATGAAAATAAATGCGAAGTGATAGCTGAGACATCTTCTGGGTTGTTGATGATGCTATCGGGAGCAAGTGTTCCCACTTCCAAGACAGTAGAAACAGTGGTCTCTAGTAGGCTTCAGGAGCTGCCACAGTTCAGAAGGGAAGCTGTCCGGAGAAACTTCTACTCAGGGAATAATTGCCGTAATTGTTACTCTAAGTTTAATGTTAGAACTTGTGAGTGGATATTGTGCTGAGGGATTCTTATTTCTGGATGCTTCAGCTAAGTGTATATTATTGTATTGAGAGTAATTTACTGTTGATTAAATCTATGTTGCTTGTAAAAGTTTAGGCTATTATGACTTGATATGAATATTAAAATATTATCTTTTGTTAGGTTTTATTTATTTTATATGTATGAATGTTTTGCCTGCTTTTATATTTTTGGACCATGTGTGTGCCTGGAGCCAATCAAGGTCAGAAGAGTTTATCCAATCCCATAGAGTTACAGGTAGTTCAAGATACTATGTAGCTCCTGGGAATCAAACCCTGGTCCTCTGTAAGAGCAGCAAGTGCTCTTAACTGCTGATTCATTTCTCCACCTCCAGATTTTTATTATGTTATAAATCTGAGGATCAAGTTCAGTCTTACGAGTGGAATGACTACCATATGCCAGGGTCTTCACTGATACTGGGAAAAGAGATGCATACATATGCTATGACACCTTTCCTCAAAGCATGTGTACTTCTGAGCACACTGGCATGTAACCCTGTGTTTCCATGAAACATGAGGGAGTTTACACCAGTGGTGTCCTCTGACACTAACAGGAATATGCAGCCTATGTTGCTTTAATCTTTAATACTAAATTAAATTAGTATTTAATTTAATAAGAATGTATTATATATCTTACTAGTAAAAATGCTATGAAATAACTTTTGCAAAGTTTGTTAATAATTAAAAAGAAAACCCATATATTATTTAATCTGTTGCCTGTTGTTTCTTCTAGGCAGGAATACCAATGGGACCAATGCCAGCAGCAGGCATGCCTTTCCTGGGGCAGCCACCATTTCTGGGCATGCGTCCTCCAGGCCCACAATACACTCCAGACATGCAGAAGCAGTTTGCTGAAGAGCAACAGTAAGAGATGCCCAGGATCCAGGGATAGCACAGTTGCAGCTATTCTATAGATTATCAAATGTTCTGCACTTTGAAGCTGAAAAAGATACATTGTCTTTAGGACACTTTAAAAACGGGTTTGTTTGTTGGCTCATTTTGAGACAGGGACCTTTAAATACTTTTGTAAGAAGTTTAGAGCTAACTGAGTAGCCTGGCACTTAATTTATAAGCCCAACCTCTTGGGAGGCTGAGATAGAAGTAGTGTGAATTTAAAGCCAGGGGGGGCAATATAACAAGAGTCTGTCTCAGACAAAACAAAACAAAAATACAGAATAAAATACTTTCTGTTCTAAGAGGAACCTGAAATGAAGCGGTTTGTCAGCACAGGTTACAAAGTTACCAACAAACTTAGTTGTCTGGCTGGCCCCCTGCTCCTCAGAGCATGGCTCTTGCTCCTGGAGACTGGCCTTCCTTCCCAAACGAATTCCCTGTATATTTGGTTGGTTTTTTGTCTTTTTTGTTGTTTTGATTTCTGGAGTCAGAGTAACAAAAAAGGCCCAGGGTGGCTTTGAATTTGCAGTCTTTGTGCCCAAGCCTCCCAAATGCTGGGATTATAGGTTCTCGCTTCTACACCCAGCTTCCTAAATTGGTTGTTGTTGCTGCTGCTGTTTGATGGTACAGCACTAGCTGCTAGGCAAGTGCTGTGCCACAGAGCCTGCATTTTACTTTCTTATATGCAGAACAAAGCATGCTTTTTATGTTCATCTGCCTCCCTGGTATTCGTGACTGCTCAGCGTACCAAGACTGTTTCCTCTACTGCTGGAAATCTAGGGGTGGAGTAGGGTTCGTGTTCTCTGCCAATTAAAGAATTAAAAACAGGAAAGAAATAAAACTGGAGATTCATGGAGTCCCAGAGGAGCCATCATATGGTATCTTGGGGATCAGGTCCCCTCTTGGGTCTCTTAGTCTCATTGATAATACAATTTAAGAATGGACACAAAAGGAATTTGAGGACAAAGAACAGATTCAGACAGACGCTTATGGGCAGTTTATTAGCTTAAAAGGAAAACTCCAGGGCAGGAAAACTGTAACTCTCACAGCTGCCTAAAAGGGGAGGATAGGAAGGTCAGCCACATGGCAGAGCTAGGGAACCTTAGAACAGAGTTAGGAAGTCCCAAGCATTAGGAGTTTAAGAGCACACTTAGGCTCTGGCCAGCATCCAGAAGGGAAAAAAAAGAAAGAAAAGAAAAAAGGAACAGAAAAGAAGAAAAAGAAATAATTACACTTTTGTGAGTCAGGTCCCAGCAAAGTGGCTACCACATAGGGACTGTACCAGGGTGAAGGGATTCTGGGAACGAAAGGCATTTTTTAAATTGATAATTAGAAAATATTTTAAAATTAAATATAATTACACAGCTGAGCAGTGATGGCACATACCTTTAATCCCAGAATTCAGGAGGCAGAGGCAGGAGGATCTCTGTGAATTCGAGGCCAGCCTGGTCTACAAAACTACACAGAGAAACCCTGTCTTGAAAAATCCTATATATATATTTACACTACCCACCCCTTCCTTTCCTCCCTTGAAGTCTTCCCATATATTCCCTCCCCTTGTTCTCTCTCTCTCTCAAATCTATGGCCTCTTAAGTACAACCTACTTAGCCCATATTATTTTACTTGTAGGTGTATAATTTCAAGGTTGACCATTTGGTGTTAGATAACCAACTGAGGGGTTCTTTCCTAAGGTGAACCTGCCTACCTGGGGTGGTTCCCTAGCCAGATCCTTGGCCTTGCCCCATTGGGTTAACCTTTCAGGGAGGGGACAAAGGCATGTCTCCACCTAGAGGTGGATTTCCCTCTTTACACATGCAACTATCTCAATTTTAGGATGCTGTCTGGCCCCGGGTTTCATACTCAGCTCTACCACCACCAAGAAAACAGACAAACAAACAAAACCTTTCTTTGTCTTGCAAGTTCAGTAAGAAACAAAAACATACATGTAAAATTAAGTGAATCATTCTATAGATTCATTTAAAATATTTTAGAGCTAGTATTCAGAAGAAACAGATTGTTGTAAGAGAATTACATATAATTAAGAATGAAGATTATCATTTTAGAACTGCAAGTGGGTATTGCTGAAGCTGATAGTAAAAGTCTGAATGGAACCATTACTACTTGAAGCTGAATGTTGATATAATTGTTTTCCCTTCAGAAAACGATTTGAACAGCAACAAAAACTCTTAGAGGAAGAAAGGAAAAGACGTCAGTTTGAAGAGCAAAAACAAAAGCTCAGACTTTTGAGTAGCGTGAAACCCAAGGTGATGTATGCACGCCCACCTAGCATGCATGTGTGCCCTGCACATGCCTCCTCTCACACAGGCACCAGCCCAAGCTGAGGCTGCAGTGGATTTCTTTACATCATGGTTTACCCCAGGCCTAAAGGGAAGGGTTTTTCTTTGTCTATACAGATAGATGTGATATTGTTGGGGAAAACAGGAATCAGCCATTGTCTTCTCAACTCTCTTTTTTAACCACCATGCTGGTAATCTTTTTCTTGGGAAGCATTGGTCATAATAGGATGGTAGGAAGTGTATTTGTCAGGTTCCTCATAAAACATTTAGCTTCTCATAGCCCTGTCCTATAGTATTTGAGAATGAACCTTTTAAAGTTATTATATTCTGTAGAATGTCAGAAGTAATAGTGAGAATATTGTACTAAAGCCTTTCCTGTATTCTCGCACTTGAGAGTCAAAAGCAAGAGAATGGCTGTGGGTTTGAGGCCAGTCTGGGACACAGTAAACTCTAAAACCTTGTCTCAAAAATAAAAAACAAAGAGAAAAGGATATCAGAAATAGGTCTCTGTGTGTTAGTTTGAGAAGGGAAGAGCGTGGAAGACAAGGGAAAAACTAAACACAGGTTTCTATCTTGCAGACAGGAGAGAAGAACAGAGACGATGCTTTGGAAGCCATAAAAGGAAACTTAGATGGATTTTCCAGAGATGCTAAGATGCACCCTACTCCAGCATCACACCCCAAGAAACCAGGTAGTTTTCATTTTAAGAAACACACAAAAAAGTCTTTTCTTGGAAGTTGGTTGATCATCTCCCCATATTCAGTTGGTCTCTGTATGTGAAGGTCAGTGCTGAGTTTTTCCTTCAAGCTTAATTCAGATTTGAACATTTTAAAATGAAAGGTATCTGACCCAGTTAACAGCTAAGCTGGAGGTTAAAGTCCTTAGTCCTCTACTTACCATCACTTTAATAACTCCCCAGAAAATTTGTATAGTGAGTGTACTGATATTAGGAAAGTCTTGTGCACAGTGGTGGTGGCGCCCGCCTTTAATCCCAGTATTCTTGAGGCCGAAGTAGGAGGCTCTCTGTGTTTGAAGCCAGTCTGGTCTGCCAGGAGAGACCCTGACTTAACAAAAGAAAAAAGGAAGTCTGTTGACTCAAAGAAATGTAGTGAGTTTACTAGTCTATCTTCTTTATTATGAATGTGTATTCTTATGAGCTAGGCCAGGTTTCGTTGTTCATATGACAAAATTTAGAAATTCCCAAAATGTCCCATTTTTAAATAGTCATGGCTATAATACTGCTTAGGAAAGCTCAGTTTCTTCAGTAAATTTCTTTGTAGTTTTTAATCATGAGGTAATCAAATAAAATTGCCTTTTAGAGAAGCAGGGTAAAGAAGAGGGTGGGTTTTTTATGTTTTGTTGTCATTTTAAATACTTAGTAATTGAAATTGTTTGCAAAATGTTTTCTCATCTCTTTGAAATTAAATATTTTCACATTTTGTTATCAGCTAATTTAAATAATATTATACTATTAATGGACAAACCATTTTTATAAATCATTCATCAAATCAAAAAGTACTATATTCTGCTAGAAAATACATCAAATTTTATCTTAAATCCTTGTGCCTTAGTATCTCTTATAAGTTAGAATCAGGAAAAAAAAATTAAGGTGTGCGCCACCACCACCTGGCCAATTCCTTTTTTTAAGTATTTATTTTTATTTATGTGTGTCTGTGTGTTGTATCCACCAAGGGCACCCTGCCTGGAGTTACAAGATGTTGTGAAACTGATATGGGTGCCAGGAACCATACTCCAGGTCCTCTGGAAGAGCATTAAGTGCTCTTAACCACTGAGCCATCTCTCCAGCCTGTTATTAATTCTTGATCCTGTTTATTTCACTGATTAGATTATGTACCTTGATTCCTATTACCAAAATCATGCCCAAAGTAAAGTATACACTAAAATTGGAAGGAGAATAGATACTATCAATCGTTTTGAGATAAGGAAAAGTATATCTAGAACTGAAATTATGTATAAGCCATACAAGCTAGTGATGAAGTGATTCAGGCAGTGTGGTGACATAGCCCTGTAAACTCAGCACCAGGAGGCTAAGGTAGAGGAGCTGTGAGCTTGAGGCTAGCCTAGAGTACATACATAGCAAGTTCTAGGTCAACACAAGATATATAGCTGAGCCTGTCAGCATACAAACATTGAAAGTTAGGGCAAAAACTGGACCTGGCACCGAATATAGAAAAGGCAGAGAGCAGTGGCCATTGTTAGGTCCCACATTGTGTTCATATAGAGTTCTGTTGTTAGCACAGATCTGTGGCCAGCATTCAGCAGCAAGTAAGTAATCAACTGTGTTGTGTTGTTCAGATCTCTGTTCATATATGTTTGTTTGTTTGTTTGTTTGTTTGTTTAGTAAGATTGTCTAGGCCAAATGTAGTGGCACACGCCTTTAATCCCAGCACTTGGGAGGCCAAGGCAGGTCAATCTCTGTTAGTTTGAGGCCAGCCTGGTCTACAGAGCAAGTTCCATAGTAGACAGACTCTGTCTCAAAAAATAAACATATAGACAAATAAAAGAGATATTATCAGACAGACCACTTGGATTTCAGAAATAATTACCACTTTGATACACACTTAGTACTACCTAATAAAATGAAAAAAGGAAATGTAAGTTAATTTTGTCTGTTCTTCAACCAAATATAAAATAGCTCTAGAATTTATTTTTAGAACAAAACAGACATCGAGGTGTTCCAGGAGCACTCTGGTTCCATTGACTGTTGTTCTCACTCACCTCCACTGTTCATATTTCAGTATGTTCTGAGGGTTGTGTTACATCTGGATTTCTTTCTCTCTTCGGTTTTCATTCCTGTGTGTTTCATTGCCATTTTCCATTTTGCAGATTGTCCCACATCATCTCATTCTACTAAAACTGTCTCCCCATCACCTGCCTTTCTTGACGAAGACGAATTCAGTGATTTTATGCAGGGACCTGTTGAGGTTCCCACTTGTGGGCCCCCTTCCACGGCCGGTCCCTTTCAGTCTTTCCTCCCCACAACCCCACTCGGCCAGTTGCACACACAGAAGGCTGGAGCACAGCCTCTCCCTCCAGGTCAGGTTCCAGTGTCTTTTGCCTTACATGGTGGCCCTGGGCAAATTCCTTGTTTCTCTGCTGCTTCAGCTTCACACAGTGTGCAAAAAGCAGGTAACTCTAGTGTTATTATCGAAGTGTTAAGATATTGTAGGATAATTTATTTCTCTTATTTATGTAGAATTATACAGTGCTATTGGCAAAGAAACGTGGTATGTTATTTGTGAGAACCATCAACAGCTACCAATGCTAGGCTAGATGAAGTTTTTGCATCTTCATTTGCTAGAAAGTGATTTAAAACCTTTTGCTGTTGTGTTAGAAACAGGTGAAACCACCAGAAAACTTTAAAAGCAAACTGACTTCTTAAGATTATGCTTTTGCTTGGGAAAAAAAGAATCACTGATATAGTGTTAAAATAATGCTATAGAGAGAACGCCATTAAAAAGTAATCTTTCAGGGCCAATGAGATGGCTCAGAAGGTAATGTGCTTGCCACCAAGCCTGATGACCTGAGTTTATCCCCAGAACTCACACTCTGGAAGGGGAGAAGTGACTCCTATAAGTTCTCACTTTCACATATGCACCAACATACACACACAAAGAGAAATAAATCACACCCTTTTAAAGTGTGATATCTTAGCCAGCTATGGTATACACATCTGTAATTCATTCCTTGAGTCATGGAGGCAGAAAAATCAGGAGTTCGAGCTACATAGTTCAAGGCAGCCTGGGCTACACAAGACCCTGTTTCAAAATGGAAGGAAAAAAAAGGAAGGAAGGGAGGAAGGGCAGAAGAAAGGAAGAAAGGAAGAGAAAGAAAAAGAAAAGAAGGACTCCATCTAAGAAGGATGTGGTGACCGTGTCTGTAATTCCAGTACTAGGCAGACAGAGGTATCAGACCTGCTCAGGTTTGAGGCCAGCCTTCTGCAGTGACATGTTTTATCCTTGGACAAGTCTTTAAACATTTCTGTACTTCCATTTTAATCATTTGTGAAATCATGGGGCAGGCACAGTCTATCTCAAGACAGAGTGTGCTGGGAAGTGTCCTGGGAGACCTGTTTGTAGTCTTTAAGACTTCGTCATTTGACAGATGTGGAAAACAGGCCAGTCAGGTCTCCCACTAGTTAGACACTGTCTGTGTCTGGGAGCTTGCCGAATTCCCACAGCATGCCCCCCCTCACTGCATGGGTCTACCTCCTGTGGCATGGAATCCCTGAGAACCAAGTAGGGTAATTATGTTGAGTTCCCCCAAACCTCTGAAGTCTCTCAAATCCTACACCAATGGTAACAATTGAATTACTATATAATTCCATGCTCTGTGGGAGTTTTTCCCCTGAGAACATGAGGGTGGGAAGGGATGGTGACAAGATTGGGATATGTAAGTCATACACAAGTAATCCTTCATGCTGTTTGTTTAGGCCCTTCCTTGGAAGAGAAGCTCCTAGTATCTTGTGATTTAAGTACATCTGGGCAGGAACAAATTAAATTAAACACTCCTGAAGTTGGGCAAAAAGCCATAGTCCCAGGTTCCAGTAAGAACTGCCCCAGTTTAATGGCCCGTAACGGGGGTGCCGTAGATGGATGTGTAAGTGGTCTCACCACTGCAGAGGCAGAAAAGACTTCAGACCAAAACCTGCCGAATGGAGAGAGTGGTGAGCTCCTGCAACATTCAGCACAAACTTTGTTTAACCAACTGCCGCTCAGCCGCTAACACTTGAGCATTAATCTTAAAATGGATGCTGCTTGATTGTGCTAATTCAGATTTTGCTTAAAAACATTTATGCAGTCTTTTCTCCAATTAACCTCTAAGATTTTGCTCTGAATTCTTTGAACAACTGTATTACTCCTCTTCAAATGATTTTGATAAGCCTGTTTCCTAATCGGAATCACTCCTAATCTAAAATTTCCTCTCATTTGACAACAGTTCCCTTCTGGTTCATCTCATGCTCTCTGGTTTTTGGTAAAAGTTAAACAGTTTATCTGTAACTGAAAAAGTCACCAATGAAAATGCAGTCTTTCTGTCTGAGCTAAATTGTCTGTGCTGTGACCTAAAAGATCCAGATTCACACACTCGGCCCACAGCACTGGAGAAAGTCAAGCAGGTCTTTGAGCTGCAGTGGACTGTACACTCAGTAGCCACATGGCCATAGGTCCTGTTCTCAAAACACAAAAGCTAAATCCATATTTTAACTGGAGATGAAGCAGGATATGGGCAACCCTGGAGACAAACCCAAGGGGGATATTTTACACACGTAATTTTAAGCCACTGTCTATTGTGTTTTCCCCATAACTTGTCAAACACATTAAATGGTGCATGCCCCCGGTGACTCCGATTATTGATTTGGTACCTAATACTCTCTCTTTATGTTTTAATTCATAGTGACTGCACAAGAGTTGCTGGAAACCAAGTGCTTATATTATGTTGGTGACTTTTCTAGTGACTGCAGCTAGTGCTCCTCTTTGTAAAAAACAGTGGCTTTTCTCTTCTCCAGATCATTAACCATCCTTACCTTCTAGGGGTGGCCGTGTTTCCCTCTCAGGATCCTGTTCAGCCCAGAATGCCTCCTTGGATTTACAATGAGAGTTTGGTTCCAGGTAAAGTAAAGATGCTTTGCCCAGCATTCCCCTCTTAGATATGTTACTTTAAATATTATAGAAGTATTTCTAAATATTTACTGTCATGGTTACAAAATATGCAGAAGGAATTGTTACTTATATTTTTTTTCCTGTGGAGTATAGAAAACTAAATAAACTTCATGTGGGCTGGGCATGGTTATGCAAGCCTTTACTCTCAGCTCTTAGCAGGCAGGGGCAGGTGGCTCTCTGTGAGTTCCAGGACAGCCAGGACTACACAGTGAGACCCTGTCTCAAAAAAAAAAAAAAAAACAGGAGAGAGAGAGAGAGACTACTTTATTGAGAGTGGCAAGGTGGCTAATGGGGCAAAGGCCAAGCAATTAGAGTTATTGTGTCTTAAATGATTATATGATCAGATACTTGTTTCAAAGACTATTAATAACCTATCAAGAATCACGCTATTGGGGCTGAAGTGATTTGATGGCTCAGTGGTTAAGAACTTGGCTGCTCTTCCAGAAGACCTGGGTTCAAGTCCTAGAACCCACATAATGACTCACAACCACATTCCAGTTCCAGGGCACCAGACACCATCTTCTGGCTTCTGCAAGCACCAAGCACACATGTAGTACACAGATTTACATGCAGGCGAAACACATACAAATTTTAAAAATATCTTTTTTAAAGAATCACACTAGTATGTTTAAGACTTTCTCAATTTATATGGATTGTAAGTGTATTTTTTTCTGATGGTCTTATGAAACTATATAAAATGAAAGATTGGGTAGCATCGTTTTCTACATTGGAAAGTAGAGTGAGTTTGTTTGTTTTTTTCATGTGTAGTTTTATTGCTGAGCTGAAGAAATGGCTAAAATGAATTGTGTGGTAGTCCTTAGTGGATACCAGACAGTGGTATGTTTAAGCCATGATCAATAAACACAGAAACAGCGGTCCTCTCATCAGCAGATGCTGTGGTTAGTAAGTCACAGCTGCTTGGTTTGCTGCTCAGCGCCTTGCAAGCTGGAGGTGATGTCCGCTAGCTCATCAGTGCTCAAGGGTGGTACAAAGTTATTCTCCACTTGAGTAAATCAACCTTGATGCAAGATCTCTACAGGAGAATTTCTTTCTGGAAGGAACTGGTAATATCTACTTTTTATTGTGATCATACAACCATAAATCAAAAACTAGATATTCTCCCAAACCTACAGAAACTAGCTCTTAGTGTATTTTTTTTTAGTTCTGTCCATTTTCTGATAGTTTGCAGATAGTTTCCATACACATGCGTGCATCCTTTCCCAGTCAAGTCTGTGGAAGTCAGAGGACAACTTATGGGAATAGGTCCTCTCCTTCCACCTTGTGTGTTCCAAGAATTGAACTCAGGTCATCAGGTGCCTTTCCCCACTGAGTCAGATGCCAACTAAATTAAAGCAATTTGACTTTAGATTATTCTTTTATACCAACAATGGCAACAACAAAGTCAATCACCTGCAATGCGTTTGCATTTGTCATCTGGTCTTTCTTTTAATAGATGCCTATAAGAAAATTTTAGAAACTACAATGACTCCAACTGGAATAGATACTGCTAAACTTTATCCCATTCTGATGTCATCTGGACTTCCCAGGGAAACTCTCGGACAGATATGGGCCTTAGCCAATCGGACTACACCTGGCAAACTTACTAAGGAAGAGCTTTATACTGTTCTCGCCATGGTAGCAGTAACACAGGTAGACTGTGTGTCTTATGTTAGAACAGTGTGTTGTTACCACAGGTTGAAAGGGTGTGAACCCTTTTTTCACTACCGCCTTGTAGATCTCCTTGTACATTAAAATTTAGATCATTTGTGAGAAAGTGTTTCAAAAATGTATAGTTCATATAATGCACATCCTAGCAAGTTATTCTTTTGTTTGAAAGTGAAAGTAATTGATGAAATCAACTTCTGCCCTTGTTTAGAATTCCTTAAAATATACTTAGCCTGGCCCGGCAGTGGTGGTGCATACCTTTAATCTCTGTGAGTTCAAGGGCAGCCAGAGCTACACATTGAAACCTTGCCTTGAAAAACAAACAAAAAGTATAGTTAGCCTAGTAACAACTTTTCTTATGTTTTGGAATTAGTTTAAGTTATTTGAGTTTAGCAAATTAACCAAACTTACCAGACAGAAAATGTCACAGTCGGTGTGTGCTGGTGTTGTCTAAGTATTAGCATTGGAGTTTTAAATGGGGATAGTTAGATGAAATAAATAGGTCCACGTTTGCTGTGTGAAAGGATGGCCTTGTATAATTACATTTTTAGAAGTAGAACAGTAGTGGATCCTGCTGCATTGTCCTTTCTACTTTTCTCCTGGTATCAGATCCGTGTATTTGAGGAGTCAGTCAAAGAGAGTGAGACAACAGGAAAGCTATGTGTAGGTCTCTCTTGCACAGAATTTGACATGGTCTGCAGTCAGCTAAAATGTTTTCATTTCCTGATGTTCCTGTAGAGGGGCGTTCCTGCCATGAGCCCTGATGCTTTGAGCCAGTTCCCAGCGGCTCCCATTCCCACCTTAAGCGGCTTTCCTCTGGCTCTGCCTACCCCAGTGAGCCAGCCGACTGCAATGCCCTCTGTCCAAGCAGGCTCCATGCCCCTCAGCCTTGGACAGCCCATCATGGGCATTAACCTTGTTGGACCAGTGGGTGGAGCTGCAGCACCAACTTCCAGTGGCTTCATGACAGCCTACCCATCAAATCAGGTAAACGGAGAAGCTTTGTGTGTGCTAGATCATTCCTGAAAGTGCATGTGGATAGCTTTCCTTCCAGAGATACAGTCTGCTGGATTATGGTGGGCACTTGATGTGAAAATTAAGCGGTGTGGAGACAAAGGTGTGGTCACCAATGAGCTCTCACCTACAATGCTCAGGGTCCTAAGTTTTACCCTAACTCTGCAAGAAATAATTTTCAAGTATTAAGATAACACAAATTTTAATTGTTTATTTTTATTTGTTTTTAACTATTCTTTAATCACACAAAATATTTGTTGAGAATTAAGGTATTTTCTACAATGGAAAGCAGTGAAGGAAGACTCAATTCCAACCTCTGGTCTTCTGCACATGGCACACACACATACAGAGAGAGAGAGATTGAGTTAAGGCCAGATGTGTAGTCCACACCTTTGATTTCAGCTTTCAGGAGGCAGAGGCAGTAATCTCTGAATTTGAGGTCATCCTGGTTTACTTAGAAAGTTCCAGGCCAGCCAGGACTGCATGGTGTCTTAGTTAGGGTTTCTATTGCTGCAACGAAGCACCATAACAAAAAATGAGTGGGAGAAAAAAGTTTATTTGGCTTACATTTCCACATTGCTGTTCATGATTGTAGGAAATCAGGGCAGGAACCTAGAGGCAGGAGCTGATACAGAGGCCATGGAGGGGTGCTGCTTACTGGCTTGCTCACCCTGCTTTCTGACAGAACCCAACACCACCAGCCCAGGGATGGCACCACCCATCATGGACTGGGTCCTCCCCCATTGATCACTAATTGAGAAAATGCCTTACGACTGGATCTCATGGAGGCATTTTCTCAATGAAGGCTCCTTCTTCTCTTATGACTCTAGCTTGTGTCAAGTTGACACACAAAACCAGCCAGTATACATGGTGAGATTCTGTCTCAAAAAAAAAGATTAAAAATTTTCACTTCTTAAATGAGCACACCAATATTTCTAATGTGCAGATATTTGAAGTCAGTGACCATGTAAGGAAAGTGACAAATCCTGCAGGTTTGTTGGCACAACTGTTTGAAAACACACCCATGTCTTCAGAGATAGTAACTAAGGTTAGCACAGATAGACATATCAGCAGTAACTCTTCTTGTTAGGTAAAACATACTGCTCATCATGAAGAAAGTGTTCAATGGATTTCAGTTTCTCCATATAGTGGAATGTAGTCATTAAAATTAACAAAATAGATCTGCATTTATGGCATGGAAGGATGAGCCTGTTGTGTAATTACATTTTTAAAGTACTGAACAGTGTAGTGTGAGCTTGTTCCATAAAGCAAATGGACCGTGAACAGTCTGCTGCTACTCTGGGTATTAACCTAGGAGCCTGTGTTTGCTTCATGCATGTGTATGACTGGGTACCAAGGGCTCATGTTGTGTCTGTTCACAAACATTGCTGTCGGCATTGGTTTGCTGCCAGCAACCTAACAATGTAATCCAGCTACTTTAAAAATATTCAGAGGTTAGCTATTTGGACCAGTCTCTTTACATTTATACCAGAGAATACTTTAAAATATGGAACAGAATTCTTGCCTTAAGCACTTTTGTTGTTAGATCTCAATTATGTTCTTGCCTGGAGCAATATATGCTCAGTGGTAGAATGCTTGCCTAATATGCACAAGACTCTGTGTGCACCTCCAGCACAGTGCATGTGCATTCTCTCTCTCTCTCTCTCTCTCTCTCTCTCTCTCTCTCTCTCTCATACACACACACACACACACACACACACACACATACACACACACACTATGTGTGATTATGAAATTAGGCAGTTGTAACTAAATTGAGCAATTAAGTGATAGTCTCTGAGATTGCTGCTTGGAGAGCAGTTATTTGCTTTGGCAGTCTTGTGTTCCCTAGGTAAATATCCTTTCTGTACTGACTAGTTTTATGTCAGTTTGACACAAACTAGAGCTATCTGAAAGGTCCCAATTTAGAAAATGCCCCCATAAGAGCTGGTTATAGGACATTAGTGATTGAAGGGGGAGGGCCCAGCCCATTGTGAGTGATGACATGCCTGGGCTGGTGGGCCCGGGTTCTATAAGAAAGTAGGCTGAGCAAGCCATGAGAATCAAGCCAGTAAGCAGCACTCCTCCATGGCCTCTGCATCAGCTCCTGCCTCTAGGTTCCTGCCCTGTTTGAGTTCCTGTCCCGAATTCCTTCAATAATGAATAATGATATGAAAGTGTAAGTCAAATAAACCCTTTTCTCCCTAAGTTTCTTTGGTCATGGTGTTTCATTACCGCAATAGTAACCCTAACTCTAAGATACTTTCTAAATCTAGGTGGGAAAGACAGAAGAAGATGACTTCCAGGATTTTCAAGATGCTTCCAAGTCAGGATCCCTAGATGATTCTTTCACTGACTTCCAAGAGGTGCCTGCTTCCTCAAAAACAAGTAATTCCCAGCATGGAAACAGGTAGAAATGAGTTAAATATATTTAACATTGAATTTTATCATTAGGGGAAGGGCATCCATGGTATAAGAAGCCTGAAAACAAGTGTCCTGTCCAAAGAGCAGTTATATACCTATTTCTCTCATGTGCCTGGGCCATCCTCTGCCTTCATACTTTTATTCTCTGCTGCTGTGCTCTGCTGTCCACTTGAACTTTGGTGTAACGAGTCTTTCTCTGTCCCACCAGCCAGCTCCCAAATAATGACATGGAGACTTCTTATTAATTATAAAAGCTTAGCCAAAAGCTTAGGGTTATTTCTAACCAGTTCTTATACCCTGAACTAACCCATATCTTTTAATCTACATTCTTTAACGTAGCTTGGTTACCTTGACTTTGTAATACCCATGCTGCTCGACTCTATCCTTCTTCCCAGCATCCTCTATGGCTGGAAATCCTGCATAGCTATTGGATGTTCAGCTTTTTATTAAACCAATCACAATGACACATCTTCACACAGTGTAAAGAAATATTCTACAACACTTTGGCTCCTCCCCTTCCTTCCAGTATACACTTGCTTGTCATATTTATGCCTGATTTGTGGAGCAGGGTGTGATGATGCATCCCTTTAAAGGAGGCAGAGTCAGGTGGATCTTTGTGAGTTCAAGGCCAGCCTGGTCTACTTAGTGAGTTTCAGGATAGCCAGAGCTACATAGAGAAAAACCTGTCTAAAAAGGAGGAAAGAAAGAGGCAGGGGGGAGAAAGAAGGAAAGAATAGAAGGGAGGGAGGGAAGGAGGGAGGGAGGGAGAGAGGGAGGGAGGGAGGGAGGGAGGGAGATAACAACAACAAACCTGACTTGTGACAGCTGAGTGCTTGTACCACAAGGCTTTGAATTCTTTCATTATATCCAGTCTTCAGCTATTGAAAAAAGTTTTAACAGGAACATGTAATTTTATATTTTTTAGTAGTATGCTATGCCCTGATTTTCCATGAAAATCATAATTCAGGGCTCTGGACTTTAATAATTCATTTATCATTTTTTTCTCATCAATGGCTTTTGACCTCCAGATTTCTGCTTGTTTGCATACATATACACAAACATTTCACTTAGGTTTTTCTCTAGAGCAATGGTTTTCCACTTTCCCAATGCTATAACCCTTTAATACAGTTCCTCATGATGTGGTGACCCCCCCAACCATAAAATTATGTTCATTACTACTTCATAACTGTGATTTTGCTACTGTTATGAATTGTAATGTAAATATCTGTTTCCCAATGTTCTTAAGTAACCTCTGTAAAAGGGTTGCTAGCTCCCACCAAAGGGGTTGTGACTCACAGGTTGAGAACCATTGCTCTAGAGCTGGTCATTGGTTCAGTCAGTATTTGTCCTCTCTTCCCATACTTACTCTCTGTTTAGGTAATTCTTCTAGAGATTGGGATACCAGGCAGAGTACACAGAAGGGATGGTTTCTGTTATGCAGAACACATCTGTGTTTCTTTTATGTTCCTGTTTATATAGCTGGTATCATATAGTTGGTATCATAACTAGTCAGCCCTCCCTGCATAACACAGAAACTAAAGATAGGCATGATAGAGGATTTTTCAGATCAGGAACAGAAATTACTCTTCTGAGTATAAGAATATATCATACACTAGATAATGGTGATGCACACCTTTAATCCCAGCACTTGGGAGGCAGAGGCAGGTGGATCTCTCTGAGTTTGAGTCCAGCTTGGTCTACAGAGTGAGTTCTAGGACAGCCAGGGCTGTTACACAGAGAAACCCTGTCTCAGGGGGGAAAAAAAGAAGAAAAATATATCATACAAGTTGGGCAGTGGTAGCGAATGCTTTAATCTCAGCACTCAGGAGGCAGAGGGAGGTGGATTTCTGTGAGTTCCAGGACAGCCTGATCTACACAGAGAAACCGTGCCTAAAGAAAGAAAGAAAGAAAGAAAGAAAGAAAGAAAGAAAGAAAGAAAGAAAGAAAGAAAGAAAGAAAAAAAGAAAGAAGAGAATATATCATACACAGTTGGCTATGGTGGCTCACTTGTAATTGCACTTGAAATCCCAACACTTAAGAAGCTGAGGAGGAGACGGACCATGAATAAAAAGCCAGTCTGGGCTACAGTGTGAGTCCCTGTCTCCAAAAACAACAGAAACATATACCAAAATGTATGCAAGCAACATGTAGTGTCTAGTAGTGTAATGCCAGCATGTGCATCACACCTCTCCTAGACAAAGCATTCCATCACATGTCTACCTAGATCTCCTCCTCCAAATAAACTTTACACATACAATCTGCACATTCCCATCTGAATGACTCAGGCAAGGCATCTCAAATTTACTGCAAATTTAATTTCCTACTGAGAGACAAATATTCGTTACATCACCATTACTAATCTTCCTTGGTCCATAATACCACACCCAAACACCAGTGGCCGGTCTCTCTCTGTCTCTCTCTCTGTCTCTCTCTCTGTCTCTCTGTCTCTCTGTCTCTCTCTCTCTCTCGTTGTCTTTGCCTGGTATGGCAAAGCAATCCATTTTCATGAAGTTCACACTCCAACCTGCCAGAGAGACTTGCTTCTCACTATTTATTCCCTTTGAAGCTTCCTGACATTTGTACTTTCTCTGACCCTCAACCTGGAAAACCTTACCTTATTGGTCTCTCTAGAGTTAATTCAAAAGTTATTTCAAGTCAGGTGGTGATGACCAGCATGCCTTTAGTCCCAGCACTCAGGAGGCAGAGGCAGGTGGATCTCTGAATTTGAAGCCAGTCTGGTCTTCAGAGTAAGTTCCAGGACAGCTAGGGCTACATAGAGAAACCTATCTAAAATTCAAACAAACATTTTCTAACTCCTTCAGCAGCCCATGCCTCTAAGATGAGTTAGCATCCCTCCTTTTCTATAATTGCACCCTAATTGTAATGGCCTATATTTCTCATATTTCACCCCAGTAGTGCTTAGCCATATATAATTGTTAGATGATTATATTATTGTATGTGAACTATAAACTGAGTCCATCAAGTGGGTGGCACATTCCCTTGGGGAAAGGTCTTTTAGTGTATTAAGTCAAAATTTATGGGTAAAAGTTTTAAAATGATAGCCAGACCTGAGATATATGGGGTTTTGACAGGTTTTTATTTTTTATTTTGGGGTTTTTCTTTGTTTATCGGTTGTTTGGTTGTTTTGTTGTTGCTGTTTTCTTGTTTTTCAAAGTGTGTGTGTGTGTGTGTGTGTCTATGTGAATGTATGTCACATGTGTGCAGATGCCCAAGGAGGCCCCAAGAGGGCATTAGATCCCCTGGCGCTGAATTAAAGGCAGTTGTGAGCTGCCTGACATTGGAGCTAGAAACTGAAGTTGGGTGCTCTGGAAAAGCAGGAAGTGCTCTTAACAATTGAGTAATCTGGTTGTTTTGTTTGTTTTTCCTTTTCTTTCTTTCTTTCTTTCTTTCTTTCTTTCTTTCTTTCTTTCTTTCTTTTTTTTATTTTGAGAAAGGGTTTTTACTATATAGTCCTGGCAGGCCTAGAACTTGCTGGGTCAACCAGGTCAGCCTTGAACTCATAACTCTCCTCCTGCCTCTACCTCTTTAAAGTGCTAAGGACCACCGTGCCCAGCTGCTGCTGGCATTGTTTGCTGTATTGTCTTCATGTCATTTACCTTCGTGTACAGCTGCACATGTGACTTTTACAGCTTCCATTTCATACCTCCATGTTTCCCTTTTGCAGGGGTGCAGGGGTAGAGACAGGTTTCTCTGGCAGTCCTGGTACTCACTCTTGTTGACCAGGCTGGCCTCGAACTTCTGCTGCCTCTGCCTCCCAAGCACTAGGATTAAAGGTGGGCGCCACCACTACATCCAGTGCCATGTTTTCCCTGAATGAAATAGTTTTCTCTTGTCTAAAGAGAATATGAGAGCACTTGCCCTCTCATATTCATTCAGCATGTTTACTCAGTAGCTATTTTGTAGCAGACGCTGGGGTAAAACACAAGAAATAGAGACCAAAACTCGCAGTTACTGTGTATGGAAGCTCTACTTCATCAGGTACCTATCCTTTAGAGCTCTCATGGCTCAGTCTGAATTGCATGTCTGTGGAATCTGCATGTTCAGACAGCTGAAATTGGGAAATATTCAGAAAAAAATCATGTATCTACTGAAATGCACAAAGTCTGCTATCTTTATCTCTAAGCAGTACTGCACACTGGCTGTGTGCAGAGCTTGTACAGTGCTAGGTGCTGTAACTAACTAGGAGACTGATTTTCAGGTGTTCAGAGGGTGCAAGTACTGCACTGATCGTACTGGGGACATCTGTATGTGAATTCTCTAGAATATGATAACCCATAGTCTGTCTTGTGAATTTATTTTAAAAGCAGCCTGTTGAGTCATAATATGAATAACTAAGCCTAGAGAATCCACCTTGGTCAGTGTCTGAAAGCAGAAAATGGGCATTATTTGTCAGAAAAGATGACAAAACAAAGTGTTCAGTGGTAGACTGGGGTGGAACGTGTCATGCCAGAGAAGGAAAGACAGACAAGGGAACAAATGACTACGACACAAAATTTATTTGGGAAGAGGCCTGTGGAGGGGAGCTCTCTAGTCCAAGAAACCAGAGAGCTCGCCACCACCTACAGGCTGAGCAATTATGGGATAGAAAGGGAGAGACATAAGAGGACTGAATTTCTCTTTTGGGAGACTGTTGTTAGGGATAGCTATGGAAATAGGTGTTTGGTGTGTGAGAGAACATTAGGCAACCCATAACCATATCTGTGGCCACCATTACAGGAGGGTTGACAGGGTGGAGAGGGCAAGAATCTAGAAAAACAAGTTGCTTTAGTTCTGAGAGCCAAATTACTTCAGTTCCTGCAACTGCTGTGTTTAGCCAAAATGGAGAAGCTTTATCCAGTAGAGCAGCGTGGCTGACAAAGAGCAGTGTTAATTGGTGAGAACACAGCAGTTAAGGGTAACCCTGTTGTGGGGAGCCTTGTGATCTATGGTCTAGCCTGTACCACATCTTCAGAAAAAGAAACAGCTTCAAGAAGGGCTTTTGCTGCTCAGAGAGCAGCAGCAGCGTGGAAGCACTGTGCTCCTGACTCAGTTCTGATGTCAAAGAGAGAGCATCCCAGGCCTGAAAGCACCAACATACTTGGGTGGGGTGGGGTGACCGGGGATCCAGTCATACAGATGTGGCTCTAAGACAGAAAGTTGTTACAAAGTTGAAGCACCAGGACCCTGGGGTTTGGTTCATTTGTTTCATTTTGCTGAGAACTGAGCCCTTTTTTTTTTTTTTTTTTTTTTTTATGGGTTGTTTGTTGAAACAGGGTCTCTATATTACATAGCCCTGGCTGTCCTGAAACTCACTAAATAGACTAGGCTGGCCTCAAAAAAGATCTGCCTGCTTCTGCCTCTCAAGTGCTGGGATTAAAGATATACACCAATACACTCTACTCTAAGCATTTCTTTATAGATTTTTATATTTAGCAGAACGAGAAAATGTCTGTGTAAGGAATCTAAAATAGGAGTCTTTTCTATCACATACTAGAAAACTTGTGTTTGGGACAAGGAATTCATTTCTGAATTCTATTTACCCCCTTGTAAAACTTTGATGCAAATGTTTTAAAATCACCACCACCACCACCACCACCACCACCACCACCACCACCACCACCACCACCACCACCTAGTACAATGTTTGTTTATGAAAAGGTCCACTGCTCTAGTCCAGCAATCTGAAAGCCTGGAGCAGTGACCCTTCCCCCCTTCCTTCATTTCCTTTCTAGCACCAATTCTTTACGGACTAAGCCAATTAAATTAAGACTGTGAGGTCAAAACCCAACCATTAAGGAAAAGATACAGTCACCACCCAAGTTAGAATAAAACCCAAATGACACTTCCGGTGTGTGTGTTTGCTCTTCATGATCAAGAGTGACTTTACCTTGTCTAGACACTTCGGCTGGAATGGTGGTCTCTTATTCCTAACATCTGCCATGGCCATATGGAAGTAGCTTCTCTGGAGAAAAACAAATGTGTTGCTCAATGACCAGGTTATCAGTCTTGCCTTTCAATGGAATGCAGATTCTTACATTTTAAAACAATGTGGCCCTCTCACTTGAGTACTTCCCTTAAAGAACAGAAATGACTGTTTTCATGTATAAAACAGATAATAACTGCTATATATAACTGGCATAAACACTCTGATGGTGATTACAGCCTTCTTTTAAAAAATAATAGCTCCAGAGAAGGGACTGGAATGGAACACTGATTTGTGGTGTGCATATAATTAGTGTGTGTCAACTTTCTGCAAGGGAACTGAATTCTGTTGATTTCCATCAGCGCTATTTCATTACCCTGCAGTCTCTTTTTGTCCAGTCCTGTGAATATAATTTTAATATTAATTACATTCAATTAAATGTCACATTTAGTAGAAAGATTTTGCCACTGAGCTTTAAAAAGACCATAGCTAAAATTGGAGGGTTCCGAAAAGCAGGCAGGCCATCCAGCTTCCTGGGCTTTTTGTCCTTAAACACCAATTACCTGTATTGCTATGCACATTATGGACAATGAGCTATAGTTTAATTATTTATGGGATTGTAAAAGCATCCCCCTACATGTATAGATGATAAGCTATTACATTTGTCAAGATCAGATAGCAGCAGCTGTGTGGCAGGGATGTGAAATTTAAATATTCAATGCCTGTCAGTCTTGAAACACGGTAGACCCCATTACCATGCATGCAGGACATCCTGGTTTTCGCCTTGGTTGTGGACCACTGATAAGAAGATTTAAATGACTGTGGAAAGGCTTTTGCTCCAGGCCAGAGACCTCAATAGAAATCCATTTCTATATCTTGTGCTGTGGTATTGACTGACACTAGCTGGTGGTGAAATGCAGCCATTCATATGTAAAGGTTGTTCTTCCAGGGAACTGCCTGGGTCTGATAAGAGAAAAGAAGCAAAGCTTCTATAGTGTGTTTAAGCTTTCCAAGAATCACCCGTGCAGATGCTACTCATTACACTGTTTTTCCATCAAAAAAAAAAAAAAAAAGTCCACAGATAAAACTATCTTCAGTCTAATTTTGAAGTGATTGTTGTTTTGCTAGAAAGATAGCTCTTTGGGACCACAAGTGTGATCCCTGTAAAAATGTTCATTCTCTTACCTCTGTGGTTGCTTATCAGATGTCTGCACTTCTGCACAATGATCAAAAGCAGAATTTACATCTTGACTTGAACAACATTTTACAAATATTTTTTCAGTCTGAACCCATTTTAGAGAAGTCTTAGGTTGTCATTTATCTTTAAATATTAAACATACATGTTTGATGGAATTCACTATTAAATTATTGTGAACTGTAAGTTAAAATGGCAGGAAGTTGTCATTCTGTAATGATCTATTTTTCAGTGCCTTTTTGGTTTAAACAGGTGCTTAGACACCGTCAGTGCAGATGTCACCCCTCCTCAGTCAAAAAATCATTACTTGAGTGTTAATATTTATTTTCAAGAAAAGGGACATTGCTTGTAATCGTTTGTGGAGTTTATATATAGTTTCTAACCTTTAAAGCAGAAAGCCATAGAGCTAGGGACACAGCCCAGTTGGCAGCCTACTTGCACAAGCCCTGGGTTTGATCCCCATCACACTGCTGTAGTCCCAGCATTCAGGAGGTAGAGGCAAGAGGGTCAGGAACTTGGTATCTTCCTCAGCTACATGAAGGATACATGAGACATAGTCTCCCTCCTTTGAAAAGCTTACATTCTTTAGTGTTTGTGAGGTGGCAGGTGGGCACTTGTGTGCCACAGCATGCATGTGGAGGTCAAAGAACTACTTTCAGGGTCAGTTCTCGCCTTCCACCATGTAGAACCTGGCATGGGACCTTTATCCACTAAACTATCACCAGCTGTTTTGGGGGTTTTGTTTGTTTTTTAATGGTAGGAAGGTCTGGAGAGATGACTCCATGGTTATAGTTAAGAGTACTTGCTGCTCTCTTCCATAGTGAGGGAGAGTTGGGAGAATACTCCCTTTCTTTTGGGAAAGGCAGCTGAGAAGAAAAGGCCTGTGGGGGCAAACATTTGGGTGAAAGTAGAAGAAAACAGAAGGACTGGGGGCTAACAAAATGCCTAACCTTGAGTTCCCATCCCTGGGATGCTCAGCTGTTTCCCCTCCTATCCCCCAGATGCCAGTCTGCTTCAGTAAAGCATTTTGGTGTTTGTTTGTTGTTTCCTTTAGCTCCCTCTGCATTTCTGTTTGTGGTCTTTCCCAGGCAGTCTGTCTGCCCCATAGAATGAATACAGCTAACACCAGGTTCAGTTCCATTCCCAGTACCCATGTCAGGCAGCTCATATCTGCTGTGACGACAGCTCCTGGGGAACCAATGCCTTCTTCCAGTCTCTAGGTGTACCTGAATACACGTGGCACACACACACACACACAGACATACACTTTTTTTTTTTAATTTAGATTTTTTGAGACAGGGTTTCTCTGTCTAACAGCCCTGGCTATATGAACTCGCTCTATAGACCAGGCTGGCCTCAAACTCACAGAGATCCGCCTGTGTCTGCCTCCCGAGTGCTGGGAGTAAAGGCTTGTGCCACCACTACCCAGCTGACATACACATTTTGTTTGTTTTGAGACAGGGTCTCCTATGTAGCTCTGGATGTCCTGGAATTCACTATGCAGACCAAGCTGGCCTTGAACTCACAGAGATCTGCCTGCCTCTGCCTCCTGAATTATTGGATTAAAGGTGTATGCCACTATGCCTGACACACATAAGTAATTTTTTAAAAAATTTTTAAAAAGAAATGGAGGCTGGGCATTGGTGGTGTACACCTTTAATCCTAGCACTTGGGAGGCAGAGGCAGGTAGATCTCTGTGAGTTTGAGGTCAGCCTGGTCTACAGAGTGAGTTCCAGGACAGACTCCAAAGCTACAGAGAAAACCTGTCTCGAAAAACCAGAAAGAAAGAAAAAAAGGAAGGAAGGAAGAAGGGAGGGAGGGAGGGAGGAGGGAGGGAGGGAGGAGGGAGGAGGAGGGAGGGGAGGGAGGAGGAGGGAGGGAGGGAGGGAGGAAGGAAGCCAGGCAGAGGTGACACAGGCCTTTAATACTAGACTTAGGAGGCAGAGGATCTCCTAGTTTGAATCCAGTTTGGTCTACAAAGTGAGTTCCAAGACAGAGAAACCCTGTACAAAAGAAAGGAAGGGCAGAGAACTGTGACCTCTAGCTGTGTCCTCAGGCCCGTGTGGTGATGAGGGAGGATTCTTCGGTCTGATCAATAACGTACATTTCCTCCTTCCTCCTAGTACTCCATCACTGCTGATACCACTTCCTGGAACTATAGCCTCCACAGATAAATACTCAGTGTTTAAAGGAATCTCTGCTGACAAGCCCTCTGAAAACCCTGCTTCGTTTGGAGGTAAAAGCAGTTTGTCGGTTGATAAATCTGTGGCCGTAACTTTTAATTAAGTTGTATAAATCTTTACACGGCAGGTTTTTTATTGACTGTATCAGGTGCTGTTCCACCTGTTAAATGTGTGTGCTTCTCTGGCAGACGGCTGGCGTCCTCACTTTAATGAGTTTCTGTCTCTCTGTTGTAGAGTCTGGCGACAAATACAGTGCATTCAGGGAACTTGAGCAAACAGCAGAGAGTAAGCCTTTAGGTAAGTTTGGAGGCCATTTCTCCTTTTTTCTTCTGCTGCATTAGGGGTAAAAGCCAGTGCCTTGTGTGTGCTAGACAAGTTTTTTACCACTGAGCTACATCCTCTAACCCTTTAAGAATCTTTTTGAGGGCTGGGCAGTGGTGGCGCACGCCTTTAGTCCCCGCATTTGGGAGGCAGAGACAGACAGATCTCTGTGAGTTTGAGGCCAGTGTGATCTACAGAATGAGTTCCAGGACAGCAAGGACTATTTCACAGAGAAACCCTGTCTTGACAAGCCAAAAAATAAAAAATACAAAAATACAAAAAGATTTTTGTGTGGTTTTGTTTTTAGTGACATCCATAAACATTCATTTATTGTATATGTGTTTTTAAAGAAAAAAATTTTTTTTTACTTTTTATTATTATTATTATTATTATTATTATTATTATTAATTCAAGTTAGGGAACAAGCTTGTTTCACATGTAAGTCCTCTCTCCTTCTCCCTCCCCTCACCCCCATTCCTTCTCCCCCACCTCCAACCTACCCCCACCCCATCCACCCACCACTCCCCAGGCAGGGTAGGGCCCCCAACAGGGGCTCCACAAAGTCCACCAAATCTTCCTGTGCTGGGCCTAGGCCCCTCCCCATGTGTCCAGAGACAGAGCACATCCCTTCAAGTGGGATGGGCTCTCAAAGTCCGCCCCACACACCAGGGCAAAACGCCAGTCCATTTCCGGAGGCTCCCTGGAGTGCAGGGGCCTCCCCATTGGCATCCATGATCAGGGGGCTGGATCAGTCCCGTACTGGCCTTCCAAAGAGCGTCTGGGGTCGATATGCTTTCCCTTTTTCAGGCCAACTGTTTCTGTGGGTTTCTCCAACCTGGTACAGACCCCTTCGTTCTTCATTCCTCCCTCTCTTCAACTAGGTTCAGATTTCAGCTCAGTGTATTTCTGTGGATGTCTGTCTCTGCTTCCATCAGCCACTGGATGAGGACTCATGTTTGTCTTTTTGTGATTGGGTTACCTCACTCAGGATGGTTTCTTCTAGTTCCATCCATTTGCCTGTGAATTTCAAGATTCCATTGCTTTTTTCTGCTGAGTAGTACTCCATTGTATAAATGTACCACATTTTCTCTTTCCATTCTTCAGTTGAGGGGCATCTAGGTTGCTTCCAGGTTCTAGCTATTACAAACAGAAAAAATATTTTTAAAGAATGGCAAACCAGATGTTATAGCACACACCTGTAATTGTAGTACTTGTGGAGTATAGACAGGAGGATCACAAGTTCAGGACAAATCTAGGTTACATAGCTAATTCCAGGCCAGCCTGGGCTACACAGTAACAGCCTGTCAGTCTCTAGGTAGGCCCAGCTGACTGGGAACTCACAGAGATCCACTTGTCTCTGCCTTTCAAGTGATGGGATTAAAGATGTGTACTACCATTCCCAGCTTAAAAAAAAAAATGACATACTATTTTATGGCACGGTAATGATTGTCATGATATATACTCAGACTTTAGGATTTTAACTCAGAAGTCCTTAATAGTTGTTGCAATGCCTAGTAAGTCTTGTGATAGGCTGAGTAGAGCACTACCTTTCGGAACAGTGCTAATTTGGGGAGCCTTGAAATTACAGTGATGCAGTGTGGCTTGTTTGGGGAGATACTTTTAAAATTTCAGGTAAATGTCAAATCAATGCAGTTTCCTCTGAAAACGGTACATTGCCTTTCACTGGTATCTGCCAGGCAACTTATATACTTTGTCAGAATGCTGTGACTGCTCTATTCTGACATGCCATGGGGCTGCTCACAGCACTTCTGTGAACTGTGCGGAAGGCAGCCACCAGTTTTAATCAGACTTTTAAAATAAGTTCTGGCATGGCGCTTGGCATTATTGTTGTTCTCTCGGTTTCTCATCCATCATTTGGAAAGAAAAACATTGTAGAATAACATTATTCAAGACTGCTCTGGGGCTGGGGAGATGGCTCAGTGGATAAGGGCACTTGCTGCCAAGCCTGGCAACCGGAGTCCTGTAGTTGAAATTTTTTGTCTCGCCCGTTCCCACTGGACTAGTTTCTCTCCTGCCCGCCAGGTCCCCACATCAGCTTATGAAATAGCACTCTGAGGCTTAATATCAATTACAATTGTTGGGCCAATGACTCAGACATTAAATTACAGTTACAATATTTAGTCTATTTGCATTTGGCAAAGTTTTTAAAAATGCTCTATCATCTATCCTATCTTTGTGAGTGTAAAATTTTATATCTAATTTATCTTTTATCATAACTAAGGAAAACTTTAACTATCTGTCTTCAACTCCATTAAAGACCCCAGAAGGATGCAATATTACATAAGTAAACAGGACGTACATTGCAAGCAGTTTCCAAAATTCTAGAAATGACAGAGACATCTGGCTTCCTGGACAGTCACCCAAAGTTCCTCTGCAATGTTGGGACATCTGTTTTTAGCCTACTGGCCTAGAGTGTCTGGCAGATTTCTTAGTGAAGCAGGAAATTTGAAGATCTGTTCTGCCTTGTACTGGCAAAGTTCATCAGTTGCTTTCTTCTGTGTTCTGCAAAATGTCTGGCAGTTTCCTCTGTGAAGCAAGAACTCTGAAGGACCATCCTATCCTATCTTGGCAAGTTTGGCAGTCACTCTCCTGTGGGTCCTGTATGTCCTGTTCATACAGCATACTGTCAAGCAGTTCGAGCAAGAGAAGTTTCTTGCCCAAATGGCTAGCTACACTGAAAGCAAACTCCATAATGAGTTTCTTCGATGCCTACCCTCCTTTCTGAAGTAATTGGTGTTGCCAGGAGCAGATATGTCTCACTGTCAAGAAAAGCCTAAGTTCTTAAAACATTTTAAATGCCATATTCTGTACGTCTTTGAAGTATTGAAGATTATCTCTCCATCTGAACTATACCTCTGTATATCTAGAAAACCTAACATAACTGTAAGTTTGACTATTATAGATGACTATCTATTAATCTAATTAATATAATGTATTTCCTAATTATACATTATATTTTTAAATGAACATCATAAACATAATACCTTAAAAAGAGTATAAATACAATATAACAAAATTGATCTTAAATTTGTATCAATAAACCAAAATCCATACCAATGTGAAGTATTCCTTTCTATATCATATCCCCCACTTTTTAAAGAAAGAGATTGACTGTGGCCATTAACTATATATAATCAACCCCTCTTAAATAAAAACAAACCTTTATAAATAATATTTGGGGAATTTGGGCATAGTTCTCTAGACTGATTGGGGGTGCTGTTAATCTTATGGAAATCAGGAGAAAATTTAGAATTATGGTTAAATTTTGGTTGTAGTAGTCTGTGATGCTGCATCATCTCAGCCAGTTGTCTTGAAGCTGTTTCAGATGGTCTTGTTCAATCAAACCATATTAGCCAGGAAAGAATCCATAGCTTTTTATCTTCTGTGAAACAAAAGCAGAACTTCTTTTCCAAAGTAACATGTCTGTAGACTTATATGTTGGTTTAGCTTAGCAGTCCCCACAATGAAATGTCACTCTGTAGTTAGCTCATTAATAGTCAAAAAATTTAAAGAAAACACATTAATATGCATAATCCAGACTCTCCATGTGTTTTCCATCTTTACATGGCTTGTTATAAATTTTTATTATTCTATTTCTCCTTTAAGGACCTCAGTTTATTTTCCTTAAATTATTTTTAAGCTTTCTCAGGTCTTATGTGGAGCCTTGAGAGCCTCACATTTGGTGCCACATGTAGTTGGAATTTTTTCTCTGTCTTACTGGACCAGTTGCCGTGGTGCTGCATCTGCTTATGAAATAAACTCTGAGGTTTAATATCAATTACAATTGTTTGGCCAATGGTTCAGACATATTACTGGCTTGCCCTCTCTTATAAATTAACCCATTTCTATTAATCTGTGTATTGTCATGAGGCTGTGCCAGACCATTACCTGTAAGCCAGAGCCCTATGGCAATGTTTTCTTGTGTTCCATCTAAGCCTGTAAGATGTGAAAGCTCTTTCTTCCTCCATATTTGTGTTAGGCAGTAGGCATTCAAATGGGAACCTTAGAGGAATCCTGACTTCATTTCGTCTTAGACCAGTTTCAAGGAGAGCCTGGTTTAGTGTCAGGGTTCTTTATGTGATATGGTGTTAATGATCATGATATAAATGTTACTTTAAAATTTTTTATTTTATGTATATAAGTGTTTTTACCTGCATGTATGTCTATGTACCACATGGGAACCTAGTACCCTCAGAGCCCAGAAGAGGGCATTGGATTTCCAGGAAATGGAATTACAGACAGTTATGAGCTGCCATGTGAGTGCTGGGAACTGAACCCAGGTCCTCTGAAAGAACAGTCAGCACACTTAACTGCTTACAGGGCCATTTCTCCAGCCCTGTAAACATTATTCTTATTAGAGACAATAGGAAAAGGTAGTGGTGCCCAAAATGTAAGCAGCACCAGGCCCAGTTATTGTCATTTTGATTTGCTTGTTTTCATTTCTCTTTACTTCACTCAGTTTAAAGCCTTCTGAGTTACTAACTTAGATCAATTATGTTGAATGTTTTAGTCTCCTAAACTTTAAAAAAATATTTCCTTGGTCTGAGCCATTTGTGGTACAGACCCTTCCTCCCAGCACTTGGAAAGTGGAGGCAGGCAGATGAGGAGCACAAGATCATCCTTGCATACATAGCAAATTTGAGCCAAAAATTAGGGGCAATGGGGGTTCTTAATGTCAAGCCTTAAAGCCTCTGCAGGACCCCAGTTCAGAGTGGAGTTTCTCGAATTGCTGAGTCGGAGTTTAATATATACTCACAGGCTAAGCCAGAAGTTCCGCCTAAGTTCTGAAAATGTTCTACATAAAGAAAGGACACTTCTTATCGGGGCTTTAGCCAAATATACTCACTTGAAATTTTCTCAGAGACTAAAAAGTTATAAAAATCAAAGGAGCTTGCAAGAATCCACAAGTGAACCAAAAAACTGCCAGTGGGATAGCAGGTCCACTCCCAGCTAGCCTATTTGCTGAAATATGCTTTGTTTTTGAAGTTATAAACCCCCATTTTCATTTCCTTTTAACCCTTTCACCCAGTTTACATTTCTGGTGGAAAAATTTACAATTCATCATCAGTAAGTTTAGTTTGCTGTGTGATTTGTGTTTAAAATCAAAGCCTGTCAATTTCACAGATATTTCAAAGCAGTACATCAAAAGTGTATTTAGGACATGATCTGGACATCTTAGCTCACACCTCTAATTATTGCATTCATGAGACTGAGGCAGGACAGAGGCCATGAGTTAAAGGTTGGCCTGGGCTACCATGTGAGACTCTGCCTCAAAAAAAAAAAAAAAAAAAAAAAAAAGACCAAAAATTTACTACTAATTAATTACCTTTTCATTTATAGGAATAACACAAATGTCATTGATGTGTCTCTAAAATCCTAGGGTAATTTTCACATTTGTATTTCCTGTCAATTTGTGAAATTGACCTTTTTATGTTATGACTTTTAATGTTATGGCTTGAAAACAAAAATTATAGGAAACTTGAAGGCTGCTCCTTTTTCTCAGATTTCCCTAATACTGTGGATAGATTGGTATTGATGACTTTTGCTAGTAAGTAGGTTCAGTATCAGACTAAGAATAAAAATCACATTGTTTCCAATGCTTTTCCATGTGGAAAATCAAAGTGCAGATCATGCATCAGACACAATAGGTTTAAATGATTTTAAGGGTTTGGCTCTAAGTACATTTTTAGGGCTCATATGCATCTGTTTCATTTTTTAGGAAAGATAATTCTTTTTGTTTTTTCAAGACAGCATTTCTTTGTGTGGCTTTGGAGCCTCAGGGGCTAGAGACAGTGGGTCAAAGGGTAAAATGTCTGCCAAAGAAGCCCAGTGTCCTGAGTTCCGTCCTCAGGTTCCATAGGAAGAAGGGGAGAGTCTGTGCCCCAGAGCTGTGCTCTGACCTCTGCATGTACACATCACACCCATGCATCTAACAACAGTAATCATAGGCTTTACATTTTTATAGTGATTGTATCTAGGGCACTTAACTTGCTTTCCAAATAAGTAGTTGTTTTCTCAAAGATTTTTGTCAAAATTTTTCAAATTAAGCCAAGCAGTGGTGGTGCATACCTTAATCCCAGCGTTTGGGAGGCAAAAGCAAGTGGATCTCTGTGAGTTCAAGGCCAGCCTGTTCTACAGAGAGAGGTACAAGACAGCCGGGGTTGTTACTCAGAGAAACTCTGTCTCAAAAAGCCAAAAAAAAAAAATTATTCAAATTAATATGTCCGTGTATTGAGCAAGACCTCATTATATCCTAATAATTTGTGTTCTTGCGTGTGTGTGCATATGTGCCTGTGAGCTCAGCATTGAAACACAGTTATGGTTGTATTATGCATGAGCTTTACGACTGAGCATTGAGCTACAATGCTCAGTGTAGCCTCTAGTAATTGGGTTGTTTTGTTTTTGATGGCGGTTAAGTTATTGGTTGTTTGCTTAGCTGGTTATGTTTGAATCCTGGTCTTGTTGTGTAGCCCAAGTTGGCCTCAACTGTGATCCTTCTGCCTCAGTTCCCCAACTTCTGAGAAGGTGTGTGCCACAGCACCCAGCTTCTAATCTTTTGAAAGTGATTAGTTTTCAGTGTTGCATATTCTGAAAATCAAAGGCAGACCTTTTCTCAGTGCTTCACTATTACTTTTGATTTTGTTTAAAACTACATGACATGTTTCATCTTTAAAGGGCTGCTATTAGAGTGTGCTTCTCTGGAGCCTCCAGCTTCTCTTTCAGTTTTGGCCAGAGGAGGAGTCTTGGCCAGTGCTTGCCTGTTTCCGTATCACTGGCTTTAATGTAGAAACAAGTTGTCTGATAGAGTGTGGACTATGGTTACTGTCAAGCCATGGGAGAAACCTACAAAATTACACTTCACTTCAGTTCAATACACCATGATCTATATGGTCTTCAACTCTGTGGCTTTACTTCACTGCACTTTTTTTTTTTCTTTCAGGAGAAAGCTTTGCCGAGTTCAGATCCACAGGAACGGATGACGGCTTCACCGACTTCAAGACCGCAGATAGTGTGTCACCCCTAGAGCCACCGACAAAAGACACTTTTCCAGCAGCCTTTCCCTCCGGAGCTGCACAACAGAAACAGACACAAGTGAAAACCCCCCTGAACTTAGCAGACCTAGATATGTTCTCCTCAGTAAATTGCAGTGGTGAGAAACCAGTACCCTTTTCACCTGCATTTGGCACGTCAAAGTCAGTTTCCACAAGACCTCCACCAGCCGGCTCTGCGGCAGCCTCGGCAGCACTGGCATCCACTAAAACTTCTAGTTTGGTAGATGATTTTGGAGAGTTCAACCTCTTCGGGGAATACTCAAATCCTGCCTCTGTTGGGGAGCAGGACGACTTTGCAGATTTCATGGCTTTCGGCAACAGCTCTATTTCATCTGAGCCAAAAGCAGATGACAAATATGATGTCCTCAGAGAGGAAGTGAGTCCCAGCCCCTTGGCCAGCAGCACAGCGGAGAGTGCACAGAACCCACCTGCTGCATCTTCCAAGTACGATGTCTTCAAACAGCTCTCCCTAGAGGGAGCTGGACTGGCCATCGAGGAGTTCAAAGAGAACACTCCTTCCGCAAAGAGTGACGATGACTTTGCTGACTTCCACTCCAGTAAATTTTCATCCACAAGCTCCGACAAATCCCTGGGAGAGAAAGTGGTGGCTTTCAGACACGCCAAGGAAGACTCTGCCTCCGTGAAGTCTTTAGATCTCCCCTCCATCGGTGGCAGCAGCGTTGGCAAGGAGGACTCTGAAGATGCGCTTTCTGTTCAGTTTGACATGAAACTGGCGGATGTGGGAGGCGATCTTAAGCATGTCATGTCTGATAGCTCTTTGGATTTACCAACAGTTAGTGGCCAGCATCCTCCTGCCGCAGGTGAGGAATTGGTGAGATTGCTCTGGTGATGGTGATGTAGATTTCAAAGATGATTCTGTGGGTACTGTTGACTGACAGACTGAGGCTCCTGCCCGTTACCAGGAGGATACCTAGTAATTCATTAGCCTCCTGCCATCTGTCTGCTTGAAGCAGTGTTAAACAGGATGCTATGGAAACCTTACTCTATGGGTACTCTAGCTGCTCTCAAGCTTAGATTGGAGAGCCAAAATATTTTTATTTTTGAAACCTGACACTCACTTGGTGTCAGAGGCCCATACAAACCAACTGCTCAGTGAACCCCACATAGCCAGGAATTTTATAATAACTTTCGCAGTGTCCGAAGTGTTTCTTCATCCCTGTGAGCAGGACCGGTGTTCCCGCTCTCCTTTTGTCTTCTGTTGAGTATATTTAGAGTTGCTAAGACAGTATTTATTGGTTTGGTTTACAGAAACTGACTTCCTAGATCAAGAGAGTGAAAAACTCTCCCCACTTGGAATGCGGTTTGCCAGCTTCCTTGAGCAGAGGGAAATAGGTCACTTAGGGATGCTTGGCATGTCAGGACCTAACGGGAAGCAGGCCCGTTTTCAGTGTTACTGTTGCAGTGTTACTGTGAGGATTAAGTTGTAGTAACCCTGTAGATGCTAGGGTAGGATAACTACTAACTTCTGGTAAGACGTGTGAAACCTTTCACTAGGGAGCCCTCTTTAAACCTGTGTGGATTTACGTGTAGCAGTTTATTCTCTGGTCCAACTTCCTGTCACAAGAACTAGATTCCCAAGTGTCCTAGTTTTTATTTTGCTTTGTTTTTAATATGTATATAGAAAGATAAACCTATTTTGTGGCCTTTAATAATGAGAACTCTCTCGGCGTTACTGTATTATTCTAGAAACTGCAGTATGCACATGCAGGGTTTCTTTCTTTACCTGAGAGGGACAGGTAAGACACTTCCAAGTTTACAGGCTCTGCAGACATTGTGAAGTGCTGTAGAGTCCACAGATTTCAAACTGGTAAATAGTGTCTGTCCTTTGCTACTGAAATGGGTTTCTTAAACTGAGTTTTGAATGGGAAGCAAAGTTAGCAAAGATACGTACGTGTGTTTCATCTGCTGCCGGCCAAGGGGTTCCCCAGGTGCAGCAGGCTGTTTGAGCTCCTCTGCCCTTTACTATCATTTCCTCATTTTTTTCTATTTTTCCCTTTGCTGCTGTTTGTTTGATGGGTGATTTTATTCTTATTCTTCTTCTTCTTCTTTTTTTTTTTTTTTTTTTGTATGAGCTGAGTGAGCCACAACACTTGGTCATAAGGGCCATTGTTTTTTAAACAACAGCATTTGATTTTTATTTTAAAAACAATTTCACAACATGTATACTAGTCTTTTGGACTCTGAAGTTATTAATTAGAGGCTATTTTTCTGAAAATGAATCTATATTCTTTCACAGTGCCAAACCACATATCTTTGTGAAATGAGTTAATCCAGGTTTGGGATGTCTTTTTCCCGCCCTTTATTCGGGAAAGAGAGGTTGGCCTTTGACTGAGCTCATTCCAATGGACCTGTTAAATAATCTGTGCCTGTGCTCTCTCTGTATGTTTGGAACATTCCCAGAATGGAACCTGTCATGTTCAAGCCAGCTCTCTTCAGAGGGAGGAGACCTGACAAGCAGATTGTTTCCTTCTGTGGCTCTGTAAACCTCTGGTGGGGAAGGAGCAGTAACCCTTCAGAGCGGTTGTTAAGAGGGTTGATGGCTGACCAAGGAGTTATGCCTATGTGTCATTGAGCAAGATTGCTGCATAAGTAAATATATTAGAGAAGGAGAGTGGCAGGCATTGCTTCAATGCAATGTGACTTTATTTTACCCTTCCACTCACCATGGAATCTCTTGCTCTCTTAGTCTGAGGAGTTAGAAGGATATCCTGGAGAAATAAGAAGTGGGCTGATGGAGCAAAAAGAACTTGGATAATAACTGCCTATGGACCATGGTCCTGTTTGGAAGCCCTAACTTAACTCTGAAGGGGATACTGTTTCTAACCCGTGCTGTTAACTCTTTGTATGGAAGGTAGATATACTAATAATATTGCCTGGTTTCTCTCTGCACATCGTCACGTTTACCCTTTAGCCCTCCCTCGATGCATATAATCTCAGTGAGGCTGCTTTCCCACCCCCACCCCCTAAATTTATTCTTTCTGGCACAGCAGCGTCTTGATGTTCAGTTCTTAAGATCCTTTGTTTCTCTGACAGCAAGAGCTTACTTTGATTTGTGACTTTCTCAAAGAGTCAGCAAGACCTCTGTGGCTACCTACCTGTGAAGTAGCTCTTTTTGACATGAAAAAAATCTTTGTATTTTAATCAGCACCTTATTATTTTGGGGGCTGCTTTTCTGATGTCTTTTTTCAACATAGACACTTAAGTATGAATGTGCCCTTTGGAACTTGCTTTATCCTCTTTCTCTGCAAACATTGGCCTGCATGCTTACTCTGATGGCTCCTTCCCAGCTCTTCTGTACCATTCTCTTGCAATCTGTAAGTCCTGTGTTAATAAACGATTCTTTGGCATATTTTGAAAGTGTGGGGATGTGTGTAATTTATGTTTTTCAGAATTAGACCAAAGAAATATCTGGCTGGTATAAAATTGAAGTCATGTCCCTTGAGACTGGATTTTCTTTTTTTCCTCCCAAGAAAGCAGGGGTATGGTTTAGCCCTAGCCCCTTTTAAGCCCATTGACAGGAGTCCTTAATGTGGCATTGAACTGAAGTGTAGCTGTAGGCTCTTGAGCTCAGTTAGTAGCATGCTTGCTAGCATCCCCAAAGGACTTATTTAATCCTCAGCACCAATTTATATAGAAATATATTAAGCACAGTCCTTAGCAATATAAAACTAAAGCTGAGCCAGGTGTGAAACACACACCACTGATCTTGGCCCTGGTGAGACTGAGACAGGATTGTGAGTTCAAGGGCAGCCTGAGTACACCATTGTGTCTCACTTAGACAAACTTAAAAAAAAAAAAAACCATGAAGGAGTGGAAAGAGATAATGTGTACACTCTGACGTGGACACTCACACATGGCACACTTGTGCTCACATATAGACACACTACACACCCAATAGTAATAAATGTTAAAAACTAAAACAACCCACAAAATAAAAGAACTAAGTTTTAAACTTTTTTTCATTTTTCAGAAAACAGTCTCTGGCCTGACTCAGTGGTAGAGTGTTTACAAGGCACTGTGTTCAATCCCAGCATTGCAATAAATCCATCAACAAATTAATTAATAAAAACCTCAAAGGTCAGGGAAAGTTAGCAATCAATAGCCAGACTTGGAAACCATTTGCTCTATTTTAGAATAGGATAACAGTGAGGAACCTTGGCAATCGAATTCTTTTTCAAGTCCCAAACTCAAACTACCTAAAGATTTTGGGGAAAAGAATCTTTTCAATGTTTTCACTTTTTACACATGATTTAAAGGTTTTAAGTTTTTGTTCATTTTTACAATTTGTAGAAGAAAGGATATTAAAGTCCTGGAAATGGTAATTTTGAATAGGATTCCAGAGATCACTTTCAGAAGCCACCAGAGAAAGAAAAAGTTGGGTGTCAGGGTTGAAATACACTCAAAGAAAAGCCAGGCCTGCCACTCAGATGTATAATGTGTTGAAAGTTGAGAGGTCACTGTTAAAGCCTTGTACAAGATGCTCTGCATTTTAACTGTGTGTGCTGCTAACAAATGTCTGAGAAAAGCTAGTGATGCCAGCAGCTGTACTCTCCTTTGTGAGATCAACCTTAGAGCTGTGGCTTCCTTTGTCAATAGATTCTCTAAAGCCACAGCAGTCTACTAGGATTGCTTTAACTCCCTTGTAAGTGGAAGTGACTGTCCCTGTGTGTGACTGTCATTCATTGAACAATCCATTGTGTATAGGTAGCATATTATTTTTAGGGAGGTAATTTTAATAGTACAGCACAACATCCCTTTTTTTGTGATTAAAAACCTTGGATTCTGTGCTATAGGTTCAAACAAATAGCACTGTGGTGTTTATCCTGATGCCAGGTAAGATATGGTTGGTTAATGCTTGTTTCTGTCAGTGCCTGAGACCATCCCACAAATGTGCTGGTGTTCTTCGGTCACTGCATTGATCCTGTTAGAATCCATGCTGATTACCAGAGGGAACCGGTGAGAACAGAGAACATTGGCAATGTCATACAAGCTGTGCTAGCTCCTAAAATAATTGAATGAATTGGATTGTTATTATTTGTTGTTGTTTGAGACAGGGTTCCTCTATGTGGCCCTGGCTATCCTTGCACTCATTCTATAGATCAGGCTGGCCTTGAACTCAAGAGATCCACCTGCCCCTACCTCCTGTGTGCTGGGATTAAAGGTATGCACCAACACCTGGTGGTGATTTTTATTTATACTACTTCTGCTTTGAGTCAAGGTCTCACTATGCTGCCTAGACTGATCTTGATCTCCTGAGTTTAAGCTATCCCCCGCTGCCTCAACTTCCAGAGTAGCTAAGACTACAGGTACATGTCATCATACCCAATTATTTTTGCTGATGTATATTTTATTTATTGCATGCTAAACAAGTGCTCTACCACTGAGGTACACTCTCAACCAAAATCACTTTATTGTTTTTCTTATGAGTGGCTTCTGCTCGGCTCTGTCATTTGAGGACTTTGGATAACTTGTTTGGGAAATGTCAGAACATAAGAAGGCATATACCCTGGAGGCTCTGTCCCCTAAGTCTGCTCTCTCCCTTTTGGTAGCCAGAAAGCCTTCATTGTAATTACCATCTGTTGTGCTCATTAGGTATCATTTTGATGGGATTTCTATTATTTTTTACTTGAGTGCAGGTGCTGCAGAGGCCAGAAAAGTATTGGATCCCCTATAGTTGGAGTTATAGGCAGTTAGTTGTGAGGTGCCTGGCATGGCTGCTGGGTCCTCTGGTAGAGCAGTGCATGCTCTTAACCTCTGAGCCCTGTTTCCAGCCTGGGATTTCCCTGACTGGCCTTGGACCATCTTACTGTCTCTTGCCTTCTCTCCTCTTGAGTTTAGTATTCTCGTGCGTGCTGCTTTTCTTCACTGAACTTAAAGCATTGACATAGAAACCTGCAGATGCCTACAGTGTAGACACAATATAAACCATAACATCTCAGGAGTCAGTGCAAACATGCAGAGTAGAAAGTTTCTGCACAGATGAGAAAACACAGGAAGGCCATCAAACAGCAATGTTTTGTAGCCTGTTGCTTGGTAAGGTCATTTTTCCTGATCTCTACAGCAATGCCTACCAGGGTGATGAGACTTAACAGGACACAGTCAGACAGGGCTTTGCAGTCAGTGGATAATATTCTCTAAGGGAGAATTGGTCCCAAAATGGGAGAATTGGAAATACACAAATATTTTATGGTATGTGTTGGTAAATGAAGGCTGGGTTAACTCAGCATTAGACATTAGAAGTTGTTTCCTCTTTGGGCCAGCAAACATTGCTGCTGCTATGCAGAACACTCAACGGTGGACTTCTACATATAGTTTTTTTTTTCCTTTCTTTAAAAGCCTTAACTCTTACTCTCTTGAGCACATGCCCACAGCTTTAGAAAACATTCACAGGGGTGGGTCTCACCGTCTGTGTCCTGTGGTGGTGGTTGCATGCCTGGGGATACCCTGTTTTCATGTACAACATGCATTCAGAGTGGATTTGAATAGAGGTTATGGAAGAGCCTGATAGTGTTAGCTGCCTGTAGGAGAGAAAGCCATGGCTTGATGAGAAGTAGGTCATACTGTTTATTCTTTTGCCCTTTGTCATAGCAAATTCTTGGTTGCAAACAAATCATGTGTGAAAGCACACAATTTGGCGTATTACCTGAGCCCACTTGCAGCTCTGTCTAGCACCACCCAGGAGTCTAAAGAATTGGAGATACTCTTCTTTTATTGCAGTCATTCCACATTTTCTTTTTTTTTCTCTTATAATTTTAAAAATTCAGCTACAAAATTGCAAAGCCATCTCTAGTTACTTTGGTGCTTATAACATCTGGTATCATTTTTCCCAGACAGGGCTCCTGTCCTTTATGCTGGAGGTCTTGTTCTTTGTTGTTTTTAAGATCTTTATACAATAATACATAGAACTGGGTTGCTAAGCAAATAGCTGCTAACATTGGAAAATGGGGAGTTTCCTTGTTTGTTCTTTACCTTCAATCAACTTATGTACCAATATTTTCTTAGAAAATGGTTTACCAGTATTCACTGTACCAAAAAGAGCACACTCCATATTTATAGTGTGTATGGATGTTAAGGCTCAGGGATAGGTATTATGTAACTGTTTGCTTTTTGGCTCTTATGTAATGCCAGTTTAGAGCTTATGTGTTGGAAGTAATTACTTTTTAGTAAATTGCCTTTCAGTCACTAGCAGCCAGTAAATAAGCAAAAATAAAAACATTCAGTTTCAAAGATTGCATTTAGTGACTCTTAGTATGTTTACCCTCATATATATGTATATATATATATATATTGATCAACATATCAATCATCTCCTTTTACATCTTCCATTTGGCTTTTCATTTAGTCATTTGGTCACTTCAATGAGTAGCTCCAGGAGGTGAAATGTTCTATGATTTCATTGAAGATCTTCGTAGTTATAAAGTCTTAAAATCTCTTTAGCTAAGGGAATCCTTGTTGCTTACAATGACTTTTACCTGAAAATGTGAGTCATTCTTGATTTAAAAAAAAAAGGCTTGCTTTCCTGTTGTATAATTGCACAAAAAGGGTCTTTTTATTACCATAGCAACTTGGCTGCAGTATTTAAACCAGAGCCAGAGCTGTCATTCCATAAATTTATCTTTGGTCTGAAAAAAATCGATAGTTTTTAATAGATAAGATACTAGAAGCAGTTTCTGATATGGTTTCCCCAAAGGGCCTTCTGGAAGGGTCTAATAATAAATGTATCTGTGTGGTAAAGCATTCTGCTTAATGCATCCCTGACAAACTAGTCTTGTGTTTACCGGCATCTGCCTCCTGATTGAATGGCACCTCATTTGAGCCTGCACATCTAGATCTAGGCAGACCCTCTACCCAGAGGGGAAGCACTACAGGGAGGGACTAAGACAGTGCCTTGTCTAATGGCTTGCTTCATTCATTCATTCTAAACCATAAACTTGCTGCCCAAATTATTTTTTTCCTTATTAAGCAAGCCACATGTGAAGGGTGCAATTTTCACTGCAGAATTTTAAAGTATTCCATCATTTAGCAAAGGAGAGTTGATTTTTTGTTTTTTTGTTTTCTTTCTTTTTTTGGTTTTTCGAGACAGAGTTTCTCTGTGTAGCTTTGGAGCCTATCCTGGCACTCGCTCTGAAGACCAGGCTGGCCTCGAACTCACAAGAGATCTGCCTGCCTCTGCCCCCTGAGTGCTGGGATTAAAGGTGTGCACCACCAACGCCCTGCAGGAGAGTTGTTTTTTACTGGTTGACTATCTAGCGTTTTTATTATTAATTTAATGCTCTTATCAGAGAATAGGGAGATGTGTGGAATGATGGTAGGAGAGCTATGGAAGTGTCCAGAACCTCGTACCTATTCTAAACTATGTGCTATTGCTCTGAAAGAAGGGGAAATGACCAGTGTCATTTCACCTATTGGCTTAATTATGAAAATCTGGTCACAGAACTTTGCATTTCTTGTGAGTTGTGTGTGGTTATCAGTGTGGTTGCCTTCTCACCTCAGATACAGTAGTGAAAGGAGCTTCTTTCAGCAGGGCACTATGGCAGGCTAGAGGCGTCTTCTCTCGTTTTTTGCTTTTTGAAAACTAGCTACAAAGCTAAGCCTCGAATCTAACAGGAGGATTTTGGGTTCAAGGCCAGCCTAAGCAGGTTAGTAAGAACCTGTCTCAACAGAGTTGAAAGCAGAGAGCTAGAGATGTGGGTCAATGGCCAGGCACTTGCCTAGTGCACCCAGGGCCCTGGTTCAATTTCCTGTGTTACCAAAGGGTAGAAGAAGATAGAAAATGAGAAGAACAGCTTTTCCTGACAAATCACTAAGATAGTGAGCTGCCTTTTTATTTTCACCCTGGAAGGATTCACACTTTTCCATGTGTTGCCCTCCAGGCACTGAACAGTCTTCCACACACGTCATCACAGCCGATTTTCCAAACAACCCTTCAACACATAGAATCATCTCTACTTCATAGATGAGCATACCAGGGTTCAGAAAAGTACATGTGGGACTAAGACCGGAGGGTTTGCCAGTTCACGGCCAGACTGAACTGTAAGGCTTGTGCCTGTGCTAACGAAGTAGGTGGCAGAGTCAAACTCTGATCTTTCCAGACTAAAAAGCTGCATTCTTTCTGCTATCTCATTCATTCATTCATTCATTCATTCATTCATTCATTCATTCATAGACCAGGCTGGCCTTGGAGATCCGCCTGCCTCTGCCTCCCAAGTGCTGGGATCAGAGGTGTGCACCACCACCTCCAGCTTCCTTATTTAAATGTGGACGAGAAGAGAGTGAGTCTTCTCGTCAGCACACCTTTCCTTTCCTTCTTCCGCTTCTCAGTGAGTGTGGGGAAGGAGAGGAATCATTGGAGCAGAAACAGCCCAGAAGGACCTCAGACTTTTCACTTGCTGGCCTGGAACTCAAAGAGATCCACTGCTTCTGCTTCCTGGAATTAAAGGCGTGCGCCACCACGCCCAGGCCTTCCGTTCTTTTTTTTTTTTAAGGACTAAAGTAATTCAGGTTGATTTTTATTTTTTCACAATCCATCCCAGCAATAGGATATGCAAACTGACCAAAATTAAAATGAGGTAAGTGACTGCTCGATTCAAATCCTGTATGTGTCTTTGCCTGACACAGAAATTTCTAGTAACTTATTAAAAGTTAGATGAGAAGGTTTTGAGAAACTGGATTTTTGGTTTGTCACATTTCCTATAACTGTGCTTCAGAGGAACACTGTCCAACATGGTGCAGAGAAAGGGGGGTGAGGTTTGAGTATGGAATATGTAAGTATGCCTTCAAGCTTAAAAAGGAATAATCACTAAATGACTTCAGTCTTCTTATCAGTGTGGGCATCAGTGTTTTTGTAGGATTTTTTACATATAACAGAAAGGATTTGTTTTGTTTTATTTTTTGAGACAAGGTCTGTAGGGGATGCTTAGCCACGCCTGCGAGGGCGTGGTCAGGGCTGGCTACAGGTGTGCCCTACAAAGGTCTCTTTGTAGACCTGACTGTCCTGCAACTCTATGTAGACAGAGCTGGCCTCAAACTCATAGAGATCTGCCTCTCAAATGCTAAGGTTAAAGGTGTGTGCCACCATGCCCAGCTAAAAGGATTCTTTAAAATCAAATATAAATGCTATCTGAAAATGAATGTGGTTTCTTAAAGATCAAATGTCACAGCCCACTCCTTTAGTTTTAGTACAAGCTTTGACTGTAGTTTCTGCAGCATGTCATGGGACTGATAAAATGGTCTAGGCATTTTGCCTAATTCAGGAGCTTGCCTCTAATCGTGGGACCACCCTTCCCTTTCAGACATAGAGGACTTAGACTGTGATGCTTTCAGAAGCTATAGTAGCATTCTGCAGTGAGCACGTTTAGGAGCTGTGAGTGGCCAGCCAAGCAGGGGTGATGCATCTCAGGGCAGAAAACTCTCTCCATTTGTCCCCTCAGCAGGAAGTGGGTACTTCTCCACCACCTCAGATCTTCTAAAGAGAGAGACTTCATTTGGCAGCTCTGAGAACATCACCATGTCATCTCTCTCCAAAGGAACGGCCTTGGCAAGCGAGGACACTCTCCAGGGGACTCCCTTCCCAGCTTTCGCCAGCTTTAAAGACATGATGCCCCAGACCACTGAGCAGAAAGAGTACGAAAGTGGGGACTACCAGGACTTCTCAAGGAAGGACCTGCCCACAGTAGAACGAAGCCAAGAGACCACATGTCCAAGCCCAGCTTTCAGTGTCACTTCTCATGAAACCCCCAAAGAGTGTGCAGACGACTTTGGAGAATTTCAAAGTGAAAAACCCAAAATCAGCAAGTTTGACTTTTTAGTAGCCAATTCGCAAAGCAAAATGAAGTCCAGTGAAGAAATGATCAAAAGTGAGCTGGCAACCTTTGACCTTTCTGTTCAAGGTAAGATTTTCTTCCTGTGGTCTTGTTCCACTGAGGTGTAACACATTCTTTCCTGAGGATAAAATGATTTTTAAAACAGGCATGGTGATGTGTAGGTGGAAGTTTCTGTCCCTCCTGGTCCCGCAGCCATTTAGTCCCAAATAAACACACTGAGGCTTATATTAGTTATAAACTGTTTGGCCGATGGCTCAGGCTTCTTACTGGGTAGCTCTCTTAATTACTAACTCATAGCTATTAATCTATGTACTTCCACAAGGTCTTGGCTTACCGGTGATGCCCAGGTCCCTTTCTCTCTCTGCAGCTTCATGGTGTCTGTATCCCAAGACTCACACTCTCTTCCCCTTCCCAGAATTCTCCAGTCTGGCACCCCCCACCTATACTTCCTGCCTGGCTACAGTGATGTCTGTAGCCCTGGTATTCAAGAAGCTGAGGCAGGAGGATCATGAGTTTTAGATCATCTGGGTTATAGAACAAGCTTCAGGTCAGCTTAGGCTACATAGTGGACACTATCTCTAAAGCTAACAAATAATTTCAAAGATTCTTTGTTTAGCAGGAAATAGATGTTCCAACCTCTAAGACTGGGGTTTCCCTGGAGCTCGAGTCGGATCCCTGTCCCTCACAGCTGCTTACTGAAGAAAGACCAAGTAGAACGTGTGTCTTTCTTCACTCTCAGTTTGCTTAGAAGTGTGCTGTATGTCAAGAGTGGTGATGAGTGCTTTAATCCCAGCACTAGGGAGGCTGAGACAGAACTGTCTGTGTGAGTTCAAGGCCTGGTCTACATAGCCAGTTCCAGGACCCTGATTCAAAAAAAAAAAAAAAAAAAAAAAAAAAAGGAGAAGAAGAAGAAGAGTGCTGTCTAAAGTAGCCAAAGAAGTGGATCCAAAGGTTTGATATTTTGGGGCAGGTTAAATCTGCTCTTGTTCCACAGGTTGAGTGTGGCTATGGGTCTTTACTCAGCTTACAGATCTGTGGGTTTTATTTGTTATTTTTTGTTTTTGACAGAGGGTCTCATGTAGCCCAGGCTGGCCCCAAAGCTACTGTGTAACAGAGAACGCTCCTGAGCATCTGGTCCTCCTGCCTCAACCTCCCTAGTACCCCTAAATGCTGGTGTGTACCACCATGCCTGGCACTAAATGCATATTTGTTAAGTGTATGTGTGGGCACATGTGCCAGGGTGTGCATATGGAGGTCAGAGGACAACTTTTGGAAGTCTGTTTTCTCCCTCCATCAAGTGAGTCCTGGGCATCCAACTCTAGTTGTCAGACTTGCCAGCAAGAATCTTTATCTGCTGAGTCATTGTGCCCATGAATGCATTTTTAATGATCTCTTTGGGCCTAAAGAGATGGATGACTCAGTGGTTAAGAGAGTGTACAGCAAAGGACCCTGAGTTCAGTTCCTAGCACCCACATCAGGCACAACTGCCTGTATCTCTAGCTTCAAGGAGGAGCCTACAAAAAAAGGGGGGGCTCCTACACCTCTGGATTTCATGTGCATATGTACAACACACACAATTTATTTAAAAATAAAATAAGGGGATTGGTGGAGAAGTGGCTCAGTAGTTAAAAGTATTTGTTCTTAAGATGACCTGGATTTGATTCTTGATTTCCAGCATCCACATGATAGTTCATGACCATTCACAGTTCCAGTTTCAGGATATCCAATGCCTTGACTTCCAGGGACACCAAGCATGCATGTAGTGTACATACGTATACACAGGCAAAACACTCACACATAAAATAAAATGAATAAATCTAGTAAAAATGAAAGATTTATTTCTTTATTTAATGTAATGAGTGCTCTATCTGCATGTATGCCTTTATGCCAAAAGAGGGCATCATGTCCTACTATAGATGGTTGTGAGCCACCATGTGGTTGCTGGGAATTAAACCCAGGTCCTCTGAAAGAGCAGCCAGTGCTCCTAACTGCTGAGCCATCTCTCTAGCCCAAATTATTTTTTTTTAAAGCTATCTGGTGCTGAAGAAATGAATCAATGGTTAAGAACATGCCCTGTGTCAGTCATGGTGGTGCACTCCTTTAATCCTAGCATTCAGAAGGCAGAGGCTGGTGAATCTCTGTGAGTTCAAGGCCAGCCTGGTCTGCAGAGTAAAGTTCCAGAGCAGGCTCCAAGCTACACAGAGAAACCCTGTCTCAAAAAACAAACACAAACAAAAATTTTTATAGCTGAACCTGACAGCACATGCCTTTAATCCTAACACTCCAGAGGCATTCTCTGAGTTTGAGTCCAGCCTAGTCTACACACACAGTGAATTCTAGGACAGTCAGAGTTACATTGTGAGACCCTGTCTCAAAACAAACAAACAAAAAGAATATGCAGTGCTCTTGCAGGTGACTTGAGTTTGGTTCCCAGCACACACATCTAGCAGCTCACAACTACCTATAACTGTAGCTCCAGGGAATCTGATACCTTTGGCCTCTGTGGGCACCTGCACTCCTATACACATAACCAAACATATAGCACACATACATAATTAAAACTCACAAAAATCAGCACCTTTAAAAAATGTTTTAAATTGATCCTTAAAACCTAAAGTAATAGCAAACATTTTAAAATTGTATTTCTCAGTCTGGACTTATGGTTTTTCTTGAAAAGTTGTAATATCTGGCAGTCGAAGGCCTGCATTCCCGGTTCTTAACAGTCAGCCAGAACTGAACAGCAGCACACCCTGGAGGTGGAGAGGTACCTCCCAGTTAGTTAGAGTCTCTGCCATCTTTCTCCAAATCCTCTGCTTCATTGCTGCCCACTCTTCCTGTCTCTGGAGTTCTGGATCTACAGGAGAATGCCAGCCTTCAAGCAGGGAGCCATGAAGGTACAAGCCCACAGCCAATGATAGGAAGGGTCTTATGGCTCCTATTTAGAAAGGCACTTGGCATCTAGACACCGGTTTTCAGACCTTAGGATTATGTAGTGTAGTGATAGATCAGAGAGGAATAATGGAAGAAACCAGAGGAAGGCTCCAAGCACAAGAGATCAAGACTCAAAGAACTTCCCAGACAGAGTGAATGAAGACTGTGTTTCAAATGCCTCCTGACATGACCCCCTGTAAAAGGTGGTCACATCAGCAAGCAGGCCCCTGCTTGAGCCAGGTTGAATAACAGAACCTTTGTTCCTACTCTTCCCTCTGCCCAGGATCACACAAGAGAAGCTTAAGCCTCGGGGATAAAGAAATAAGTCGATCCTCTCCTTCTCCAGCCCTGGAGCAGCCTTTCAGAGACCGTTCCAACACTCTGAGTGAGAAGACAGCGCTGCCCGTCATCCGAGACAAGTACAAAGACCTGACCGGTGAGGTGGAGGTAAGCTGGGAAGCTTCCTGGAAGAGCACCCCAGGAGGAGACACTGTCCACCAGATAGCAAATAGATCATTAGATGAAGAGGCTGGTAGCGTTAGCCCAGGATGAAAATGTGCCCTTCGTGTGACAGCCATAAAAGTCATGGCTAAGTTGAAACTGTTCATGGGACTTTGCAAGGAGAGAAGCATTTAAAAAAAAAATCTTTTCCAAAACTTACACTTTATCATCCTACTGAATTTTAAAACATCAACATAGAGGAGAGGAAAAATGTTTTGAACCTTCTGTTTCTGTTTGTAGTATCTTAATTCCACCCCTGACCCTTGTGATACATACGAGTATACACACACATACACATGCACACACAGTAGTGTGCTATAGAATGGAAATACACATGCACACACAGTAGTGTGCTATAGAATGGAAATATACATGCACACACAGTAGTGTGCTATAAAATGGAAATATACATGCACACACAGTAGTGTGCTATAGAATGGAAATATTCATGCACACACAGTAGTGTGCTATAGAATGGAAAGCTGGGGCTGGAGAGATGGCTCAGCCAGCTAGGCTCACAACCAAAACTATAAGAATGGAAAGCTGTAGTTTTATCCTGTGTGTATGTGTATGAGAGGTGGGGAAGTTGTTTTGAGATGGTCTCATATAACCCTGGTTGACCTAAAGCTCTCTACATTGACCAGGCTGGCCTTAAACTCAGTGATCCTGCTTCTGCCTCCCAAGTGCTAGGATGTTGGGGGTTACACCCCCACGCCTAACTAAAGCTATAGGATGGCAGTAGCTCATACAGTAGATACCTCCGAGGTGAGTAGCTGGATAGAAGCTTACACTATCACTGACTGGAACAAATGAGACACATTTACACAGAGAGGCTGCTGTAAAATAAGTCCTCCAAGTTCCTATTTCTTGTCTCTTAGTGGATTTTGAGTGATAACTGTCTTTTGCAAGTGTGCTTTCTATGGAAGGGAGTCATCTAAGCCCTTTGTATTGGGAGAAGTCACAGAGAACCCTAAGCCTGCCTGTTGAACTCAGTTCCTTTTATAAAACCCACAGGAAAATGAGAGATACGCGTATGAGTGGCAGAGATGCCTGGGGAGCGCCCTGGATGTGAGTATGTCACTTCTGTGCATCGGAACACTGTCTTGCACTGTTTTGTCTCCTCCTTGGTTCTTTTGAATGAATGCAGGCAAACACGGGGGATGCCTTACTTCCATCACCATGCACAGTGTGTAAGTCACGCAGGGCTCTCGGAGAGATGGCTCAGTGGTTGAGAGACAGCACTGGCTGCTCTTCCAGAGAACCTGGGTTCAATTCCCAGCATCTACATGGCAGCTCCCAACTGTCTGTGACTCCAGTTCCAGGGGATCCAACATCCTCACACAGACATACATGCAAGCAAAACACCAATGCACGTAAGATAAAACTAAATACATTTTTAATAAGAAAAGAAAACCATGCATCCCTCAAGTTTACAGCAGTAGACACTGGCTCATTTGTCAGCCTTCCCTACATTTGTCACGGTATTTAAGAAGTAGCAAAGTGGTATCATTACCTCTGGCCTACATAAAAGTAATGTTTAAACTAAAGAACCTGTTTCTCTCCCTCACCCCCATCCCTGTCTCCCTCCCACAGAAGTGAAGGATGGTTTCTTGGAAGATAAAATTAAATTCTTAGATTTGTCTCTGCATAGGTACTTGCACATGCCAGTTGGGCACAGCTTTTCACATTGGTTGGGTTTTCTGCTAATGGGAAATTGATTTGCAGTGACCTTTCTTGGTTATATCAGATATTGTGATTTCATTTCTTGTAGGTCATTAAAAAGGCAAATGACACCTTAAATGGCATTAGCAGCAGTGCTGTTTGCACGGAAGTTATCCAGTCAGCCCAAGGCATGGAATATCTTCTAGGTATGTTCTTTGGTATTTCACATAGTCAAACCATGCCATGTTGCCTTAGTATCAGTGTTCACTAACTCTACTATATATAGCCTCACTAGTAGCTGCATTCATAGGTAAAATACTGATGTCATGGGCAGCAGCTATTTTACTTAAGATCTCTGTAGTGAAGTTTTCTAGTCTTTGTTTTACATATATCTTAATATAAACTATATCTGTAGGGGCTGAAGAAATGGCTCAGTGGTTAAAGTGCCTACTGCTTTTACAGAGGACCAGAGCTCGGTTCCCCACACCCGTGTTGCTTGTCTCACAACTGCCTGTAAATCCATCTCCAGGGGAGCCAATGCACTTTTCTGGCCTGCACCAGACCCTTCATACACATGGCATACATTCACACAGATTACACCCATATACCTGAGTAAGAATTAACATCTTAAACCAGCAACAGATATAATACATTTATTTTTGTCAGCAAACCTTAACTAGTAAGACATTTTAAGTGGCATCATTTTACAGGCCTCAGTGCCTCCTGTTGTCTACGCAATCTTCCTCTCTGTTCCTCAGTGACAGAAACAGATTCCTTGCCTTCCTGGCTGTCTTCAGTTGTTAACATCGAACTTGAAGCCCCAGTCTGATCAGTGTTCCTCCCTCCGCAAGCTCAGGCCTCCCTGTGTGGGCCACAGGCACAGGAGACCTTCCCTCACCTGTCCCCTTGTCAGAAAAGCTTTCATTCCCCTCTTTCTCAAAATTCTATCTCTTCTCCTTAGCCCTGTAACCTTGACTATCTTACAGTCCTTTCTGTTGACACTACCTCCCTTCACTAGGGTGAACCTCTAAGAGGGCAGAATTGGGGCTTGTTTTGTTCATCCCCACACCTCCAACCCCTGTCTTAGTGACTGGCACAGAGAGTATACTGTGTGTTGGCAGATGAGCTGCCAGTGAAGGGCTGGAGGGCCTGTCACCTTGACTCCTGTACCAGCCTCTTGCTCACACAGCCATAGCTCTCTCATCAGCTAGCTGACTCCCACTGCCCCCAAGGAATGGTGCCTTTCCTTCTAGGGGCTTTCCTAGTCTATCTGTGGAAGGTTCTATTGGAACAGCCCTTACTTTCTGTAGTGGACAGCCATTCCTGCCCATCCTTTGGTGAAGAGGAAGAAAAGCCTTGGTGGTGTGCAAGGTGATGAGGCCTGGAATCCTCTAGTATTCACTGGAGTGTGTGCCTGTTGGCTGCCCTTAGGATGAGGAGGAACTTGGTACCTCCCTCCTTGCTTAAGGAAGCTCTGGGGGCTGTAGAGATGGTTCAGCAGTTAAGAGCACTGGCTGTCCTTCCAGAGGATCCCGGTTCAATTCCCAGCACCCACTTGGCAGCTCACAGATGTCTGTAACTCCAGTTCCAGGGGATCCGACACCCTCAAGCAGATAAAACACCAATTAAAAAAAAAAAAAAGAAAGGCTGGGCGTTAGTGGTGCACGCCTTTAATCCCAGCACTCGGGACACAGAAGCAGGTGGATCTCTGAGTTCGAGGCCAGCCTGGTCTCCAGAGTGAGTGCCAGGATAGCCTTCAAAGCTACACAGAGAAACTCTGTCTCCAAAAAACCAAAAAAGAAAGAAAGAAAGAAAGAAAGAAAGAAAGGAAGGAAGGAAGGAAGGAAGGAAGGAAGGAAGGAAGGAGAGAGAGAGAGAGAGAGAGAGAGAGAGAGAGAGAGAGAGAGAGAGAGAGAGAGAGAATTCAGCCTCTGCCAGGCACGGTGGTACACACCTTTAGTCCCAGCACTTGGGAAGCAGAGGCAGGCAGATCTCTGTGAGTTTAAGGCCAGCCTGCTCTCTACAAAGTGGATTCCAGGATAGCCAGGGTAACAAAGAGAAAAATAATTCAACCTCATCAGAGACTACAGGAAAAGAATAGTCCTGACCAGGCTCCTGCCCATAATCCCAGCACTAAGGATGGTAAGGCAGGAGGATTGCTACTAGTTGAAGGCCAATAGGTTAGATAGTGAATTCCAGACCATCTTGGGCTGCAAACAAACAAAACTAAAACCCCCTGATCATCTGAGTTTAATTACAAGACCTACATGGTGGAAAGAGAGAACCAATTCATGCAACTTGCCCTCTGACCTCCAGAGTGGCACATATACCACACCACTCCCCACCACCACCACCATATACAAATAAGTAAATGTATTTTTGTTTTATTTTATTTGGTTTTTCTTTTTTGTTGTTTGTTTGTTTTGTTTTTGTTTTTCCAGGCAAGGTTTCTCTTTGTAGCTTTGGAGCCTGTCCTGGCACTCGCTCTGGAGACCAGGCTGGACTCAAACTCATAGAGATCCGCCTGCCTCTGCCTCCAGAGTGCTGGAATTAAAGGTGTGCGCCACCAACGCCCACCTGTTTGTTTTTAAAGCTTGAGGATTCAGCATGGATTACTCTGTGATGACATTAACGTTTAGATTCTTTAAAGCTTTATTTCCATTTTCAGTCAGTTAATGGTATTTCCCTGGTTCAACCAAAAATTCATAAAGAAATCTGAGCTAAAAGCCTAGTACCTCACACAATGTCTTCTGCTCACAAAACACTGTTATAAACCTTGTACAGTGTTCATGTGTTTCATCTTCTCACCCATCCTCTGAGGAGTTCCTGTTACTGTCTTAATGAGGCACACAGAGGTTCGTAACTTGCCCTGGGATACACGGCTGCAAAGAGATGGGGCAGGAATTTGAGCTCACAGTACATAGCTCTGGAGTCCGTGTTCATACTTAAAAGCCTCCAGCAGCACTGGGCAGTACTGTGGTCTGGTGATGGCCACAGTGAAGGCGTGGGGATGTGTCTAGTGACCATCCTAGAATGAGGAGGTGCTCAGCACGTCTTGTTGAGACAGTTGGACCTGATTGAAGACCACAGGAACGAAACTGTCTGGCTGATCAAGGAGGCTCACACCTTGTAGTGTTTGAACAGAATGGCCCCCAAAGACTCATAGGTTTGAATACTTGGTTCTCGGTTTGTGGAACTGTTCAGGAAAGATTAGGAGGTGTGACCTTGATGTAAGAGATGTGTTGGGCATGAGTGGTTGGGTGTGGGGGGTGCTTTCAGGCTTCGGAAACCTCCTGCCATTCCCAGTATATTCTCTGCCTCCAGCTTGTAGTTTGAAACATGAGCTCTCAGTTGTTCCTGCCGCCATGCCTTTACTCTGCAATTATAGTGTGTAGATCCTAAGCCCAATTAAACACCTTTTTTCTCTAAGGTGTTTTATGGCAACAACGGGAAAGCAACTAGTACAATTCTGTATTCACAGACCTGTCTCCATGCAATTGTGTTCCTCCTAGTCAGTCATCAGCAAGCCTCAACTCTGCTTTGTCCTGCCTGCTTTTCCCATACCTAACTCTCCTCTCTCCCTGTCAGGCGTCGTGGAAGTGTATCGAGTAACCAGGCGTGTGGAGCTGGGGATTAAAGCCACTGCTGTTTGCAGTGAGAAACTCCAACAGTTGCTGAAGGACATTGATAAAGTGTGGAACAACCTGATTGGCTTCATGTCACTTGCCACACTCACGGTAAGCCTGTGCAGCAGCTGCTTCTCTTTCCAGAAACCTGTTTTGAGGCAGAGAATATATTCTTAGGATGCACTTATCGGAGGGTGAGTGTGCCAGTTGGACTGCGTTATGTTGATGGAGGTCTAAGATAGCAGCCGCAGCCTGGCTTTGGAGTTCCAAGACCACTGGAGCTTGGGAAAGTTTCCCACCTTGGCAAAACAGAAGTGTACAACAAGATCCTTATCTGTAGTTCTTAATTTGTGTGTGTGTGTGTGTGTGTGTGAGAGAGAGAGAGAGGAGAGAGAGAGAGAGAGAGAGAGAGAGAGAGAGAGAGAGAGACTGGGTGTGACCTTGCCACAATGTGTTTGTGTGTGTGGAGGTCAGAGGACACATGGTGTCTGTTCTTACTTTCCACCTTGTGTAAGACAGGGTCTCTATTGTCAGCCTCTATGCACACTAGACTGGATGACCCACAAGCTTACAAAAGGGATATAAACATGTGGCCTTACCACCTCCTGCTTTATATAGGTTCTGGGAAATTGAATTCATGTCCTCAAGCGCTTTGCCCACTGAACCATCTCTCAGTACTAGTCTTTCTTAATTCTTAAGAATGTAAGTTTTACTAAAAAGTAATGATTTGAGTTATCCCTTTGCACTTAACTGACTTATGCCCCCTAGTGTTCTTTAGAGAGCTATGTGGTAGAGCATCATGTTATTGACCTACAGGCCACTCACCACTGTTATTACTTTTCTTGGATTCATTTTTTTCCCATGATACAAATAGCTCTACTTTGAATAAACAGATGACTTGCCCCGCTCTGTGTATTATAGTCTCTCAAAGTGGATGGAGAAGGCCAGAGTGTGTGTACATGCATGCAGCCTGCATGGCTGCTACAACACTTTCCAGGTAGCATTTAAGGCCTTGCTATATTCCAAATGATAACTCACTGGTACTGTTTCTATCCTCTATAAGCTCACTTCTTTGGACCATTTTGGCATCCTTTTAATGGAATACAGCTATCGACATGTTTCTATTCATAATATATATCCCAGTAAACATATCAGTTTGTTTCCTGCTGTTATTACTGTCTCTTCCTTCTTACCATTCACTATTTAAACATTCAAACCCATTCAGTTAGTCCCTGATGTAGTCCTGTTCACAACAGTCAGAACTGGATACATGCTGCCACTCCTCCAGTTACCCAGTGACCCTCTGAGAGGGTTGCAGCTCTACAGGAGGGAGGAGTTCTCAGTGCCCTCACCTGACAGCCCGGTGATAGCCAGTTGTCCCATTGTGCCCTAAACAACAGATCTCACTGTTGTTCTGTTGCTTCTAGTTTTACTTTATTAAGTTCTTAATGAGTTTAAATGAGGGGCTGGAGGAAAGGCTTCTCAGAGCTGCACTGTTCATTTGTTTGGTTTTTGTTTTTTATTTGGTGATGCTAGGGCTGGACCTCAAGACTCATGAAGGCTAGAGAAGTTACTATACTGATGCTGAACCATACACCCCTACCTAGTTCTGTTCTTTTCTTTTTTTCAAAAGTCTTTATCTGCCATTACCAAGATGTTCTATGTAAACTGTAAATCTGATTGTGTCATTTAAATTCCATTTAAAATCCTTCAGTGGCTGGGCATGGTGCTATATACCTTTAGTCCCAGCAGAGGCAGGTATGGTATATCTCTGTGAGTTCGAGGCCAGCCTGGGCTACAAATTGAGTTCCAAGACAGTCAGAGCTACACAGAGCTACCTTGTCTCAAATAACAAATAAAAGCAAAAACAAACAATATATTACTGGAGGGGGCCTCCATGGTCTTCAGGACCTCAGCCAAACTTCTTAGTTCAGCAGAGAGCTTTCCTCTTACTGAACTAGGCAGCTTTCCCTCTGAGCTCTGCATAGTTTTCCCCATAAGGCATTCCCGACACCCTTTAGTCTGAATCAAAGGCCCTTCCTATGTGAGTGTCTTTAGCCCATTTCTCTCAAACATCCCACAGTGCTACCTCATTAGTTACTTTTCTTATTACAACAAAATACCTCATCAAAGCAACTTGAAGAAGGTTTTTGTTGGCTTCCAGTTCATGGCGCTGGCCATCCTGGCAGAGAAGGTGTGGTGTTGTGAACTCTTCTAGCTGTGGTGAGAGCTCCAGATAGCTGATCTCATTGTGTTGGTAGACAGGCAATGAAAATGTGATCTGGGCGGTTTCCCTGCCGCAAAGCTTCTGATGCCAGGGGTCTGCTTGCTGGATCTGAGCTTGGCAGCGGGATCCAGCACACCCGGACACTACCAAGGCCCTGGTGACAGTGCCACCTTCATCCACGAGAAGAGGACAGACATCAGAGTATTGGAACTGTTTGCATCTACCATAGGGGAACCTTGGTCCCCTACCCACCAGAAGAGGAAGAGACTCCTGCTACACCCACCAGAAGAAAGGATGAGAAGAGGACAATGCAAAAGCACATTCAACACAGAAAACCCAATATGACACCACCGGAGATTAGGAACCATACACCAGTAAGACCTGAACATCACAATGCAGATGAAGCAGAAGAGAATGACCTTAAACACATCTTTATGAAAATGAGAGAGGACCTCAAAGAGGACATAAGAAAATCCCTTAAAGAAATGGAAGAAAAAACAAACCAAAAAATACAAGATATCAACAAATCTCTCAAGGAAACAGTCCAAGACCTAAAAACTGAAATAGAGACAATAAAGAAAGCACAATCTAAGGGAATGCTGGAAATAGAAAATCTGGGTAAATGATCAGGAACCACAGATGCAAGCATAGCCAACAGAATACAAGAGATAGAAGAGAGAATCTCAGGAGTTGAAGACACACTATTGGAAATAGACTCATTAGTGACCTGAAAAACTCTACCAGGGAACTCCTACAGCTGATAAACACCTTCAGTAAAGTGGCTGGATACAAGATTAACTCAAAAAAATCTGTAGCCCTACTATATACCGATAACACATTGGTGGAGAAACAAATCAGAGAAACATCACCCTTTACAATTGCCACAAACAACATAGAATACCTTGGGGTAATGCTAGCCAAACAAGTGAAAGAACTGTATTGTAAGAACTTTGAGTCTTTAAAGAAAGAAAGTAAAGATACCAAAAATGGAAGGATCTCCCATGCTCTTGGATAGGTAGGATCAACATAGTAAAAATGGCAATCTTACCAAAAGCAATCTACAGATTCAATGCAATCCCCATCAAAATCCCAGCACAATTCTTCACAGACCTTGAAAGAACAATTCTCAACTTTATATGGAAAAACAAAAGACCCAGAATAGCCAAAACAACCCTGTACAATAGAGGAACTTCTGGAGGCATCACCATCCCTTACTTCAAGCTCTATTACAGAGTTATAGTCCTGAAAACAGCTTGGTATTGGCACAAAAATAGACAGGTAGACCAATGGAATAGAGTTGAAAACCCTGGTATTAACCCAAACACCTACGAACACCTGATTTTTGACAAACCAAATTCATACGATGGAACAAAGAGAACATCTTCAACAAATGGTGCTGGCATAACTGGTTTCGGACATGTAGAAGACTGCAGATAGACCCAAGCCTATTGCCTTGCACAAAACTTAAGTCAAAATGGATCAAAGATCTCAATATAAATCCAGCTACACTGAACCTATTAGAAGACAAAGTGGGAAATACCCTTGAATTAATTGGTACAGGAGACCGATTCCTGAACATTACATCAGTAGCACAGACACTGAGGTCAACAATTGATAAATGGGACCTCCTGAAACTGAGAAGCTTCTGTAAGGCAAAGGGCACAGTCAGCAAGACAAAACGGCAGCCCACAGACTGGGAAAAGATATTCACCAACCCCACATCTGACAGAGGGCTGATCTCCAAAATATACAAAGAACTCAAGAAGCTAGTCTCCAAAACAACAAACAACTCAATTAAAAAGTGGGGTTCAGAACTAAATAGACAGTTCTCAATAGAGGAATCTAAAATGGCTGAAAGACATATAAGAAAGTGTTCAACATCCTTAGCCATCAGGGAAATGCAAATCAAAACAACTCTGAGATACCATCTTACTCCTGTCAGAATGGCCAAATCAAAAACACCAACCACAGTTTATGCTGGAGAGGATGTGGAGAAAGGGGAACACTTCTCTACTGCTGGTGGGAGTGCCCACTTGTACAGCCACTTTGGAAATCAGTATGGCGACTCCTCAAGAAAATGGGAATGAGTCTACCACAAGATCCAGCAATTCCACTCTTAGGCATATACCCAAAAGAAGCACATTCATACAACAAGGACATCTGTTCAACGATGTTCATAGCAGCACTATTTGTAATAGCCAGAAACTGGAAGCAGCCTAGATGCCCCTCAACCGAAGAATGGATAGAGAAAATGTGGTACATTTACACAATGGAGTACTACTCAGGGGAAAAAAAAAAAAAAATGGAATCTTGAAATTTTCAGGAAAATGGATGGAACTAGAAGAAACCATTCTGAGCGAAGTAACCCAATCACAAAAAGACAAACATGGTATGTACTCACTCATGTGTGGATTTTAGACATAGAGTAAAGGATTACCATCCTACAATCCACACTGCCAGAGAAGCTAGTAAACAAGGAGGCCCCTAAGAGAGACATACTTGGTACCCTGGAGAAGGGGAAAGAGTCAAGACCTCCTGAGCAAATTGCGAGCATGGGAGGAGGGGGAAGGGAGCTAGGAGAATGAGAAGGGAAGAAGAGGAGGGGTGCAGAGGACATGAGGGAGCAGAAAGGTTGAGTCTGGGGAAGAATAGAAGATAACAAGAAAAGAGATACCATAATAGAGGGAGACATTTTAGGTTTACAGAGAAATCAGGCACTAGGGAAATGACTGGAGATCTACAAAGATGACACCAGCTAACAATCTAAGCAACAGAGGAGAGGCTACCTTAAATGCCCTCCCCTGATAATGAAATTGATGACTGACTTATATGAGACCCAATAGCCCTCATCCAGCAGCTGGTGGAAGTAGAAGCAGACACCCACAACTAATCACTGAACTGAACTGGAATCCAGATGCAGAGAAGGACAAGTGAGGAGCAAAGGGGTCCAGACCAGGCTCGTGAAACCCACAGAAACAGCTGACCTGAACATCGGGGAACTCTTGCTCCCTAGACTGATAGCTGGGATACCAGCATGGGACTGATCCAGACCCCAGGAACATGGGTTTCATTGAGGAAACCTCAGAAATCTACAGGACCTCCTGTAGTTGTTCAGTACTTATCCCTAACATAGGTGTGGACTTTGGGAGCCCATTCCACATAAAGGAATACTCCCTGAGCCAAGACACATGGGGGTGGGCCTAGGCCCTATCCCAAAGGATATGATAGACTCTGATTATATCCTATGGAAGGCCTCACCATCCAGGGGAAGCAGAAAGAATATGTGATAGGTAGGGTTTTAGTTGGGGGGAGGGGTGGTGGGGTGAACGGGAGGGACAAGGGAACTGGGATTGTCATGTAAAACAATCTTGTTTCTAATTCAAATAAAAAAATGTTAAGAATTAAAAAAAAAAAGAAAATGTGATCTGTGGCTACTGGACCTCCCCCTTTCTGTCTCTTGTGTTCCAAGTGAGTCCTGTGGTTCACTGTGTTCACAGCATAAAAATAAACTTGATAGTCAGGAGGAGTTTGCTGGCAAGAGGACTAGAATGGATTTCTTGTGTTCACCCTCGGGGCTCCACGAGAACCCAGCACTTCAGATGCAGCCCTCTAAAAAGCCAAGTGCATCCGGGGGCTCTCACATCCAGGGTCATTGTCTTATTGCTGCTGCTTCTGAGCAAACTTCTCCAGTTGTTCCAAATATCCAGTCACGAAAAGAAGCCAGCAAAGTGCAGAGCGTTGTTCCTTGTAACGAGAAAAACTGGAAACCGCCTGAAAGCCCTCATCTAGAGTTAGTGAAATAACCCATGGTGGCTCCTCATATGAGGTGTTGTGGGCATTTCATCAGGGAGCATTCTCAAAATAACGAAACTGTCACCACATGCTGGGGGGGAGGCTGCCAACATGGTGATTAGGTTGTGCTTAGTGATAGAATCCGTGTTTATAAGTATTCTCTGCCTTTCTCGACTATCTTTAATGAATATTTACTTTGCTTGCAATGGAAAATAAATTTTCCCTCTGGTAGAGAAATTTCTCATTCCCTTCTCACACTCGAACCCTTTCCCAAAACCCCTTTTGGTTGTCGTTGCTTCTTCTTCTTCTTCTTCTTCTTCTTCTTCTTCTTCTTCTTCTTCTTCTTCTTCTTCTTCTTCTTCTTCTTCTTCTTCTTCTGTCATTCTGATGGACTGTCCAGTTGGCTGAACTGTGTGGTAGGGTCTTTAGCTGCATTAAATCTACACAGCAACTTGACATCTTTACTCTGCCACCAACCTGTCCTGAAGCAGGGAAGGACCAGAGGCATATGGCATGCTCCTCTATGCTTCATCCTATCCTGGAAAGGGTGAGTTAGGTAGGCAAAAACAAAGACACATAAAGGCTTTTGCTGGGGAGTAAATTGGCAGATCATAAGATTAATGAGAAAAAATACCAGGAGCTTATCCTGGCACACAGTAAATCTGAAGTCAAGTCACTTTCTGTACCTTCCCCCTTCGATTTATATCCCAGGATGGCAGAGCAATTACAGGCCTCCCACTTTGCATTTAGATTTGAAGGTTCCATGTGTTGGTGGCAGTCTGTTCTCACTACTTGGAAAACTGGATCTCCATCCTTCCTCCAGTCAGCCACCAGCCCTCCTCTTCAGTGCTGCTGGAGAAGTGGACCAGGGTTAGAAAACATATCTTCCCTTGCCCTGAGCTCTTAGACAGTATCCCCGAAGCCTAAGTACATCAGCCAAGCTTGTTACCTTTGTCCTTCCAGTTAGGGTGAAGAATAACTTCGAAGTGTCAGGCCTGGTTGGTGGCCTTTGTTCACCTTGTGAAGTAGCTGCTGTCACTAGGGGCTGGAGAAGCCATTTTCCTCAGGGTACATCTTCCCCAACTCAAGGAAGATGTTTTGCCATTGTTCATGAAAAGGACTTGCCTTCTAGGCTCTGCTTCTCACTCCAGGTCATTTTTGAGTTCACACACAAAAACATGCCCCAAAACCTTAGTAGCATTGCTCCATGAGTTTTGTGACTTTCCCCATCTGTTGACAAATGCATGGGCCCATCTGTATCATCTGTGCCCTGTCAAGCTGTGGACTATTTCGGTGTATAAACACCTTCCCAGTCTCTGCCTGGCTGCAAGTTTCCCACCAAGCGTCACTTTTGTCCAGACCTTTTCAAAGAAGCCATGGGATTTGATTTTGTAACTTGGAAGGAAGTTTGCCATCTGTTTACCTAGAATGTTCTGCTCCATTCACATCTGGTGGCTCTAACTCAGGGCCAGTGAGTTAGGTAAATTGAGAGGGGGCTTCACATTCATGCCTTTTCCTCAGACTCTGTTTGCAAGCATCCACTCCCGGTACCTGGCCTGGCTTTTCAGGCATACATCATTGCACAGAGATTCATTATCTCTCCTCTGCGGTGCTAGGATGCATGCAGAGTGCACGTGAATACTGAGTCTTCACTTCAGTTAGCCATGTTCTTCAGTTATAATTGCTTCTCTCGCCAGGGTAGCTGTGACAGAGCAATGATCGTTCTCTATTGAGATATTTTTCTAGGTTGTACCATATCATTTCCTCTTGAGAGTGGGCAGATAGGCCCTCAGACTATAAACCTTAACTCGAATTACCCATTGCATGAGGTATATTGTGAACATATATCTCACAGTTATGTAAGGTGTAAGTAACAGAACTGACAAACCCAGCCTCTGAATATGTCAGTCCCTGCTGTACCACAGCTCTGAAAACCCGGCAACCCTGGATGAAATGCTCAAAGCCGGAAGGTCATTACCAGATACAAGAAGGGTTGAGGTGGCACCAAAGCCTTGAACTCTTAGCACTTTTGTTTGGTTTGGAGTAAATGAGCTCCTAAGAGACTACGTCACCATTCAGAGACTCACTGTTCTCAAAAAGACTACCAGTACTGATGGTTAGTTACTATTCGTGTTTGCAACTAGGACACTGTGGTGGTTTGAATGACAATGGCCCCCACAGGCTCCTAGGGAAGTAAAACTATTAGGACAAGTGGCCTTGGAGTAAGTGCAGCCTTGTTAAAGGATGTTTGTCACTGGGGGTGGATTTTGAGGTTTTAAATGCTCAAGTCAGGTAGTGTTTCTTGCTGTTATCTGCTGATCCTAATGTAGAACTCTGAGCTACCTTCCTAGTACCATGTTTGCCTACATGCTGCCATGCTTCCCACCATGACAATGGACTAAACCTCTGAACCTGTAAGCCAGCCCCAATGAAATGTTTTCCTTTATAAGAGTTGTCATGGTCATGGTGTCTCTTCACAGCAAGGGGACACTGACTAAGACAATTATTCACGTTATTCCACATTCTTCACAGTCATTCTCACTTAATCCTGGTAATAACACATGAGGTCAGTATCATCTCCACGTATGCATGCATGCATGCATGTATGTATGTATGTGTATATGTATGTATGTATGTGTGTATGTATGTATGCATATGTGAGCGTGGGGAACATGCATGCATGGTGTGCAGATGGAAGTCAGAAATGGTTTTAGGAATTGGTTTTCATCTTCTCCCTTGCTGAGGCAGGGTGTCTCTCATTCTGCTACTGTATTCCAGGCCAGCTGGCCAGCAGGCTTCCAGGAGAGTCTCCTGACTCTGCCTCTCATCTCACTATAGGAATAAGTTACTGACCACCACATCCAGCCTTGTGTGGGTTCCAGAGATTAAATGCAAGCAGTCATTACAGAAGATGAGCATTTTTACCTTCTGAGCTATCTCACTGGCCTTTAATGTTCATTTCTGTAGAGGAAGAAATCAGGGCTCAGAAATAGCAAATTTAATTGAAACTATAAAAATCTAGACTTTTGAATCTATATCATTATTTTAAAGTCCAGGTTTTTTTGTTTATGTGTTTGTCTTTGTTTTTTGTTTTTGGAGGCAGGCAGATCTCTGTGAGTTTAAAATCCATTTTTTCTACTATGGAATTTCTAGCTTTCAAAAGACCCAGCAGCACAGGAGCCAGGGTGTCGCTCGGTGGTCAGCAGTGTGTTTACTGTTTTGTCTTGTTTTATTATGTTTTTGAGAGTGTGCTTATTTTGCTTACAGCCTTGGTTAGATATATTCCCCAGCTCTCCTGAAACAAACAACAATAAAACACCAGCTGTGTTTTTTCTACCTAAAAATGCTCCATGTGTAGTATTCATCACAGTGGGGATGCCTGAGATAAGAAAAACAAAGTACAAAGTCATGACTCCAAAATGTGACTTAATATATTCTTAAGCTGAATGTTACTGGACTGGAGAGACTGGCAGTTAGGAGTTCTGGCTGCTCTTCCAGAGGACCCAGGTTCAGATCCCGGTACCTGTAGCTCACAACTGTCTGTAACTCCAGTTACAGAGGAGCCAACACCCTCACACAGACATAAATGCAGGCAAAACACCAATGAGTATAAAGGAAATGATTTTAAAAACTGAATGTTACATAGCAAAACCCCCTTTAATGCTCGGGGTGACTATGAACTGAAACTCCCTCTTGTGGTAGAAGCAGGCATTCCTGTAGCAGGAAAAGCAGTCTACTTCAGTGACTTATAGATGGATGCTCTTGATGGTCAGGCCCTGAGTAAAGGTCGGCTAAGCTTTTATCTTGTGGATCTGTTGGATCAAAGAAGCAATTCAGCCCTGGGCAACAAAATTTTGGCATATAAAACCTAATAAGAGAAAAAGGACTGTCTTTCTCCAGATTTGTGGCCAACTGGGAGTCACACATGCATGCCTTTTGATTCCATTGTCCCTTGGTAATTCTTCACAGCATGAAACAATGGTGAATTTCAGAGTGTTTACTTCCTTAATGATGCAAAATAACAAGAGAACAGTGTGCTTTGATGAGATTGTCTCCCCACCCCCTGCTCATCTTGCAAGCATCATACTTTAGAGACAGCATCTTTACCATGTCTTCAGCTGACAAATGGCACTCTCAAACTTGCCATGTGACCCTTGGGCCTGTTTTACCTCCTGTGTCACCTTATATGGAAATAATAACTTCAGAGACGGGATTATTGAGTTAAGGGGGGTGTGGTTGAAGAAATGGCCCTGGGTCAGCAGAGTGGGTCCAGTGTCACAGTGTCCTTCTGGAAGGAGATAGCAGATAAGGGTGAGGGAAAGTGATAAGACAGTAGAAGCAGAGAGAGATTGGCAGGTGCTCTGCTGCTTTGGAGAGGGGATCTTGAGCAAGAAATGCACAGTTCTAGGCATTTCTAGAAGTAATCTCTAAACACTAGGCAGGCAAGGAAAGAGTCTCCTCTGGAACTTCAGAAGGCATGAAACACTGTCAAACTACTCCAGGCTCTTCCCAAGCAGTAAGGGGGTAAAGTCATGCTCTTTTTTTGTTTGTTTGCTTTTATTTTTGTTTTTTGTTTTTTTTTTTGAGAAAGGGTTTCTCTGTGTAGCTTTGGAGCCTATCCTGGCACTCGCTCTGGAGACCAGGCTGGCCTTGAACCCACAGAGATCTGCCTGCCTCTGCTTCCTGAGTGCTGGGATTAAAAGTGTGCGCCACCAACACCTGGCAAGTCTTGCTCTTTTAAGCATTTAAGTTTTGTCTAATTTGTATAGCAGCAAGGGCAGTAGTATGCAACGCATTGTAACCAAGTCTAGAACTGCTTGTGGAACTAGTATCTAGGTAACTGTTTTCATCGTCAGAGTAGACTGGGCTATGGTATAGTAACAAACACTCCTCTTAGCATTCTCAAACAAACTGGCCTTCTTTATGGTTCAGGCTGTATGTCCATCTCTAGTCAGAAAGGCTGTATATCCTGCCTTCACTCAGGACCCCAGTTCACTCCCTACACTGCATGGAATGCAGCTCGTCAACCATGAGGGTCAAGGGAACATGAAAAATAGCATGTTTTAGTTTTTATTATGATTTTGTGTGTGTGTGTGTGTGTTGCCTGTATGTCTGTACACCACATGCCTGGTGCCCAGGGAGGCCGGAAGAGGGAGTCAAAGCTCCTGGAACTAGAGTAACAGATGGCTGTGAGCTGCCATGTGGATGCTAGAAATCAAACCCAGGTCCTCTGGAAGAGCAGCCAGAGCTCTTAACCTTAGAGCCAGCACAATGGTTTTAAAGGCTTCCTTCCAGCGGTTTCACACATGACTCACTGGCATGCAGGTGACACAGCCATGCTTAGTTTCAAGGAAGCTGGGAAGCTTTTCATACCATTTGTCCAGAAAGGGAGAACATGAATATTGGTGAAGAACCCTGAATGCCACCATTCTTCCTGACTGCTGCTTTCCTTCTACACCACGTTTGGCAGTTATTACTGGCTAAGGATTAAGGCTTAAATGCTATAGCTGGCTCTGGACTTGTCTACATAAGCAGGTCTTATAGGACACATGGCTCCTTAAACTTACCCCACAACTCCTTTTTACTTGGGGAATTTTTATGTATATAAGTATATAAAACAGGTATGAAATCAAATATTTACAGCTAGTAAATCATGAAGACATTTATTTTAAATAGCCTTTTGATATACATATAATTTACTGTTTACTAAAGATGAAAGCAAATTTGCATACTGATGAGATGAATGTGGTTGTTTGTGTTTCATAAAGATTTCAGTCTTAGCCAAGCAGTGGTGGCACACACCTTTAATCCCAGCACTCGGGAGGCAGAAGCAAGTGGATCTCTGAGTTCAAGGCCAGCCTGGTCTACAGAGTGAGTTCCAGGACAGCCAGAGCTACATAGAGAGATCCTGTCTTGAAAAATAAACAAACAAAAAGAATCAGTCTTGGCTTAATATCTGGTTCTATAGGATAAAGAGCCAGAACAATCTTGGATAAATGAAGCCAAGAGTAGGCTAATTTTGGTCAGCCTAGAGTAGCAGTTCTGGATGGTATAATCACCAGGTAGTTCTGCTGCTGGGCAGCCCTTTCCAGCTCCATGTTCAGTGATGTCACACAGCAAGCTTGAGAGTCAGCCTGATGGGGTACTTAAAATATGGAACTCAGCAAATGTTTCACTGTTTATATTTTAAAAAGTGGCTGAGAAAAATGCTGATGATGCTGATCTTAAGTGTCTAAAGCTATCACCTGTGAGCTGCACAAAAGCTGAGGAAACCAGCAGTCATTCAAGTCTTTGACCAGTGAAGTTTTCAGAATGTTCTTGTTGTTTCAGTTTAGTCTTAGGTCTAATCAGGTCTACAAGGTGGGGGATTATGGGTCAGTGGTTGAGAGCACTGGCTGCTCTTGCAGAGGACTCAGGTTCAATTCCCAGAACCCACATGGCAGCTCACAACCACCTCTAACTCCAGTTCCAGAGAATCTGACATCCTCTTCTTGTGTCCATGGGCACTGCCTGCATGTGCTGCACAGAGATACAGGCAAACAAAACATCCATACACATAAAAATTACTAAAAATTTAAATCTCCAGCCGGGCAGTGGTGGCGCACGGCTTTAATCCCAGCACTCGGCAGATAGAGGCAGGCGGATCTCTGTGAGTTAGAGACCAGCTTGCGCTACAAGAGCTAGTTCTAGGACAGCCTCCAAAGCCACAGAGAAACCCTGCCTTGAAAAAAAAAACAAAATTTAAATCACCAGCATTCATGCCAGTATTATACTTATCTGTGAAAACAAAAGTTGACTATGAATCCAAAGGATAGGCAAAAATGAAAAAAAAAAAAGTGTGTTCTGTGAAAATCATTTGGCAGTATGGAATTTACAATGAAATGAGCAGATATTCTCTGCTGCTGTTTTGGTTTTCAAGGAGTTTTGTTTGTTTGGTGTAGTTTTTGTTTTTTGTGGGGGAGTTGGTTTGTTTGGGTTCTGTTGTTGTTTTGGTTTTTCAAGACAGGGTTTCTCTGTGTAACAGTCCTGGATGTCCTGGAACTTGCTTTGTATTCCAGGCTGGCCTCGAACTCACTGAGATCCACCTGCTTCTGCCTCCCAAGTGCTGGGATTAAAGGTGTGCACCATTACCACCTGGCTGGTTTTGGTTTTTTAAGACTGGCTCTCACTATGTAGCCCTCCCTTGCCTGGAACTACATAAACCAGGCTGGCCTCCAACTCACCAAGACCTGCCTGCCTCTGCCTCATGAGTACTCTGGTTAAGGTCCTATACCAGGAGGACCTTAAGGCCTGGAAAATATTCAGAATATTTTTATTCCTGCCTAAAGTTCACTCCAGCTCTTTCATAGTCAACCCCTGATCTGATTCCAAATGCCACCACTGACCTGATTTCCATAGCCAGAGATTCCTCTGTTTTAATACTTTATAAACCTGAAATGACATCAAATGTTAGCATTCTTGTGTCTGGCCTGCTTAGGAGCATAATATTGAAATGCAGTTGTGTTAATGAAATGTCACTTTGCTCCCTGGCTGAGTAGTCTATTGTATTATCTTCTTCTTATTAGACACGTGTTGGTGCCAGATTTGGCTGAAATGGATACAGTTGCTATGAATGGTTTCTTTTCTTTTCTTTTGTTTTTGTTTTTGTTTTGTTGGTTGGTTGTTTTGTTGTTTGTTTTGTTGACATATATTTTCCTTTTTCTTAGATAAATATCTAGGAATAAAATTGCAAGCACATATAGCAAATGTGTATTTCATCTTTAAGAAACTGACAGCTTTTTTTCAAAACTGAGACTAGCCCCTTTAATCACTGCACTGCACTCCCCATATTTCATAGATTTTTGTTGTTGTTTGTGTATTTGTTTGTTTGTTTGTTTGGGGAAGGATAAGCTGGATAATGCCTATAAAGAGCTGAGCATATTACTTAGCATAAGCCTGCCTGTAGTTATTCCATTTACTGTCTCTAGCTGCTGATTTTCGGTCTCACTCTTAGCATTAGCTGGACTGTACGCCTCCACCACCTGCACTTGTGACCTTAGCAGCTGCAACTTAGCCCGAACCAAACTACACACTCTTCTGTCTTTGGGCTTAAAGTGGATCTTCTCGGCTACTCCAGCCTCCTTTCTTTATATCCTGCACATGCCCATGGCCTGTAGATCCTGCCCCCTTCTCAGCCCTTGCACGAGTCCTTCTGCCCTTCCCCTCTGCTGTCTTAGCATTCATTTAGCTGAAGAAGCTGTACCTTGAGGACTGCCACCCCCAATCTCTTGCTGACACTGTCACAAGAAGGCAGGGTTGTGCCTGTAATGCATACCTGTTGTTCCTCTATGGTTCCTTGGTGTTCTAGCCTCATCTCCCCCCACTGTTCTTGGCTTGGCTCCCACCCTCAATTTCTCCTTATAGCTGGACTTTGCTTAGATGTCTTTACTTCGTGCTGCTTGTGTGTGAAAGAGACATCCTTCCCTTCTCCTGCTGCTCCTGACTCATCACCCCATTGTCCCATTGACCTATCACCTTCGATAGTCTCATCAATACTCAGGCAGGGTGATTGTGAGTTCCAGGAAGCATTCTCTTGGCTAAGTGCCCCTGTTGAGAGCCTGGACCCTCAGTACTTATCCCAGAGTAAGTACTATAGCACTAATAGCCATGCATTGCTTAACACCCCCACCCCAGCTCCACCCTAGACCGTGAGGTCCCCAGGCTATGGAGTGGTTTTCTTCCCACTGGCATTGCTAGCAACTAGAACATAACAACTCCTTGGCAGATCTAGGAAGTAAGCACTTGTGTTGCTAGCTGACTTAACGTTAGAGTTGACCTACACAGCATCTGAAATTGCTGTGTCCTTACCCATCTTTCCTGTCATCCTCAGCCAGACGAAAATTCACTGGATTTTTCCTCCTGTATGTTACGGCCTGGGATTAAGAACGCTCAGGAGCTGGCTTGTGGGGTGTGTCTCTTAAATGTGGACTCTAGGAGCCGGGTAAGTTCTTGACTTCCCCCTTCAAGTGTCAAGGTTCACCCCTCACGTGACCTGGGGGACAGCCATGTGTAGCCCACTTTACAACAAACTCTGTGACCAGAGGTGGGGACTTGGAAGTCTAGAAAGTTCTACAGAAGCAGATATGTTTTTTTTTTTTTCCATGGGGCAGTGGGGAAGCTGCTGAGGAGGGAGTAGTCACAGCCCTTCCCTCCCTGCCAAGCGTGCAGTTCACAAGGTCTCTGCAGTACTCCATGAACAGGGGCGGGGTAGAACATGTCAAGCCATGTGGATTTACCTAGAGGCAAGAGGCCTGTTCTAGGGACATGGGTTGTTTTTTTGTTTTTTGGGGGGTTTCTTTTGACCTTATGGTTTCAACATTTCAGAAAGAAGAGAAGCCTGCAGCAGAACAGCCTAAAAACGTATGAGCCAGTTACAGGTTACCTTAGTGTGGCCATCTCAGCCTTGTGTGTAAGAGGTCAACAGGCAATTCTGTTGTCATCCTGGATAGTGCCAATTGTGAATCCTCTAATGACTCATTTTTGTTCCCATAATGTTTGATCAAACCAACTAATGTGTCTTTGTGGGGCCACTGCTGTCTTGTTTGCATGCTTGCAGCGGCTAATCAGCTTCTGGTGTTGTCATTTTTCTCTGCCATGAACCAGCACCTTCTGGAAGACTAGAAGTTGTAGTGACAAACATAATGAATGAGATCAGAGAGCTTCCAAACAAATGATTGGGGTTTGAAGATTCTGCCTGTGGTGTTTTAAGAAAGCAAACTGCAGAATGTTAAGTGGGTTACTAGAGCTACAGACAAGGGGTTCTGTTGTATGTCGACTCCGCTGTCAGCTCCCAGTGGCATTAGACTAGTGGTTCTTAACCTTCCTAAAACTGAAGCCCTTTAATACAGTTTCTCCAGTCGTGGTGACCCCCAACCACAAAATTATTTGTTGCTACTTCATAACTGTAATTTTGCTTCTGTTATGTATTGCAACATAAATATTTGATATGCAACCCCAGGGTGGGTCGTGGCCCACAGGTTGACAACCATGGCATTCGCCCATAAGCGTTAATATCAGTTGATTTCTAGTTCTTTTAAATGTTTTCAGTCCTGATAGGAGTATAACCAGCCATGGAACTCTAAGGGGCCACATGTTACAGTAATGGCAGCCTCCAGAAAGGAAACCGATTACCCCTTGGTTATTTTCGTTCCCATGTCGGGGGCCCATTCCTCCCTCCTGTAACCTTCCCTGCCTTTTCTGTGAAGATTGGGCCCTTTGCTGAAACTAGGGTGAATGGTACCGACTTTTATACCTTTAATTAGCAGTAAAATAAATAAACAAATCAGACTTTCTTACTTGAATCCTATAGCTACCTGCTCAGCTTTTGTCTGTGTGTGCCATTTTGGCCTCAGCCTCTGTGCCCCTGGGGACCGCCTGTGGTGGATACTGACAAGCTCTTAGATGTAGGAAGAGCCTGCTTGACCCATATCTATTTCTGGCAGGCATTCAACTCGGAAACAGACAGCTTCAAGCTGGCCTACGGAGGCCACCAGTACCACGCCAGCTGTGCCAACTTCTGGATCAACTGTGTTGAACCCAAGCCTCCCGGCCTCCTCCTGCCAGATCTGCTCTGAAAGCTGCTCAATGAAGCTCCAGCTGATGTTTGGTTGTTTCTGTCACATGACTCAGGGTGACTGGGATCAATAAACAGAATGCAAGTACTGCAAAGTTCCCTTCCATCCATCTCTTTGAAGCATTCCCTGAGAGGTGGGATAGAAAAACTGCAATGGAGGTTCCCATCAGACAGCCTTTGACCACTATCTCCCCCACCCCTTTGAGACTTGAGGTAAATTGGTAGACCTAAACTGCACGTGACACTGGACGCTTGTTTGCTTATCTCTTCTGGTTTTTGTCCATGGTGATGTTGCTTTGACTTTTTTTCCCCAAGGATAGGATCTTGATGCAAGCTCATGGCTGACCTTGAATTTGTAGCAATCCTCCTGTCTCTGCCTCCCAAGTGCTGGATCACAGGCATGTGCCACCATAACCTTTTCTCTTGTTCTCTTAAGATATTTTAAGATATGGACCACAGTTTTCTGTAAGGAGTAATCTGCTGCTGAAGTGCTTAAAATGTGAAAAATTAACTGAAGAAGAAAAGTAAGTTATTCTAGGACTGGAATCCGCAAGTTTGTCTCCAGCCATTGCTCGCTTATATCTCCAAATTTAGGGGCCCATCTCTCTGCATTTTGCTTGTAAATACTTGAAATGAATAAAAGGGCATTGTGATTAAACTGACACTCTGTACTCGTCTCCACTGGACAGTGGCAGGCAAGGAGGGCATAGCTCCCCTCTCCTGTCAAACCTCACCCTCTTCTCATTCCCTGAAACTTAGCTCTCAAGGAAATCATCCCTGATTTGACAGGGCCCAGAGCCTGTGTCAGATGCACACCTTTCTTGGAGCCTTTACTGAGATCCTGCAGTTTTGCCTCAACATCAAGACTGGTACAAAGCATGGTGTTTTTCCTCCAGACAAAATCTTTAACAACTGTAAAATGAAATCTCTTCATAGCGACCTCTCTCCACATTCCCAAAGATGTCTGCACAGGGGCCAGCAAGTGCAAGAGAGTGGAGTTCTGGGCCTAGTGCGGTGGTCAGTGGTCCTCAACCTTCCTAACGCTGTGATCTTTAATACACTTCCTCATGTTGTAGTGACCCCCAACTGTAAAGTTATTTTCATCACTACTTCATAAGTGTAATGTTGCTATTGTTATGAATCATAATGTAAATATCTGATATGCAGGATATCTGATATGTGACCCCTGTGAAAGTGGCATTTGATATCCACCCCCCCCCCCAGGGTCGTGGCCCACAGGTTGGGAACTACTGGCCTAGTGAGAGGAATGGTAAGGTGTGTGTGTGTGTGTGTGTGTGTGTGTGTTAGAGAAACATACCTCAGATGCAGTGGAGGAAAGCAGTTAGCAATAGCACTGACTTTTCAAACATAAAGGCTCACCACACTGGTGTAGGCATTTGTCTTGTAAACAAAATACATGAAATTAAGAGACCCAAAGCTTCAGTGGTTAAAAGGTGTTACCCCCAGGAAAAGCCCAGCAGTCTGGGGCTCTGGCTGTTGGTTTGTGTGTTGAAACAGACTTCAGGCCCTACACGCGTCACTGACCTGATTTAGTTTTTATCTGAAAATCTAAAACACTGGCTTTGGTCTATCTCACTACTGCTTCCATAAAACTTGAGGGGAGGGCTGGAGAGATGGCTCAGAGGTTAAGATCACCGACTGCTCTTCCAAGCGTCCTGAGTTCAATTCCCAGCAACCACATGGTGGCTCCCAACCATCCATTATGAGATCTGGTGACCTCTTCTGGTGTGCAGATATACATGGAAGCAGAATGTTGTATACATAATAAATAAATAAAATCTTAAAAAAAAAAAACTTGAGGGGATTCTGTGTTGTTCCATCTTATACCTTGTGTATTTTCTCTAAGAGGTGGATCATTTTCACCTGTTGATGGCACTTCTCCTGGGCCTTGCTGTAGAGCAGAATGAGCAGATGAATCCACTTACTCATCTGTTCCAGATGATATCATCTGCACTGCTAACATCCAGACAGCTGTCTGCACTGTGACCACAAGGCCTTTCCCTCCCCGGCCCGGGCTCATGGAGTGGGGAGGCTCCCATGTGCACACACAGGAGGGCTGGTTTTCAGCAGCCTCCTGAAACAGCCCCACTAGTGTCTCACCAGGGCCCAGAATAGCAATCAGGCTCTCCAGTCTGTATTCTAGATTATCCCCTCATAAAAACAATAATAGGATTGACCTTAGCCAAAGAATGTTCCCAGTTTAGCTACATTTACACTGCTGCAGCATTTTCTGGAAATGTTATGTTGGAAGGATCGTCTGCACAGTGGCCTGTGTCCATGACATCTTAAGTACCTGTTAGCTACATTGTCTCCACTTGTAGGTTTATTCCAGAATGCCTCTGTTAAAACTCCTTACCGTAGGGCTAGTCACTCCTTAGGAGGTGCCAGAGGAAAATTCAGTAGATAAAGACAAAAAGCTTTTACCATTGAAAAGTATTGGCTGTTTAATACTTAAGATGTTTAGTTAGAAAGCTCCAGCAGGGATTTGGGGGAGTGTAGACTATTAACTGGCTGATTTTCCTTGTGTGCATGTATTAAAATGACTCACATAGCATTCAGCTTCACCTCAGCTCTTCTCTTGTTAGCCAAGAGCCCAGTGTCCTTGGAAACAGTAACCAAGGTTACTTATCTCCATACTGTGCATTGTGTCAGGCAGCTTCACCCACTGCTTGAATGGCGATTAATAAGCACCGCTCTGTTTGGGAGCTGTGCTTTGCCTTTCTGTTCCTGTGGGTTGGTGTGTGACCTGTGTGTGGACACGCTGGAGATGGAGGAGGCTCAAGGCGGGATCAGATATTACCTCTGCTTTCCTTTCTGTGTCTGCTAGTTATTATTCCCTCTGGGATGCACATTTTTAAATTAATATTTTGTGTTGCTATACATATATTGGGTGTTTGGGTTTTGCTTGTTTTTACGTTTGGTCTTATATCCTGTTTTTCTATTTATTTGTCAAAAGATTTCTTGAAAACAGAAATTGGAAATGCTTGCTTTACACCAGGGTCTCTCTGAGAATTCTCCTAAGTACCTCTGAGGTCACACACCTTTTGTTAACAGTTCACTAATGAACTGACAGTTCCAGGCATTTGTCATAAAGCAGGGGCCACTGGAGCCGGCTGGAGACACTCCAGCGGACATCAGAATACAGGTCAAGATGTGTGTAGCCTGTGGTTTTATGTCTAGATTGGGTACCATTTCCTTGGAAAAGGGGTCACCAAATGATATTTGAAAAGCCCCTCCTTCCAAAGTCCAGCCAAGGAAATAGGACTTAAGTGAAACAGCCCATAGTGTGTTTTGTAAATGCCACTTTACAAATACTTTTCTAACAAAGCATCATAAAAGTTGTTTTACTTAGTTTCATTCTTTTATGTTGAATGTAGTACAAGTGACTTACAAAGCATTCACCTCTCATGTCATAGCTGTGGCTGCATTAACTGGATGAATGTCGCAAGCCCATAAAACATGTCTTGTGTGTGATCTGGGATGTGGTCCCAAATATTAAAAGACAGTGTGCAGCCTTTCCCCTTTGTCTACATTTTAATAAACAACTACTCTAACTGTTGTGTGTATGCACTGTAGAACTGGAAGTCTAAATCCGCTCATGCTAGTTCTAAGCTGCCCCCTCTCTAATGGGAAACACCCTGACTCCAGACAGCAGCCCATTTCTTTGTTGGGTTATAATTCCACAGATGAACACAGAACAAAGCACTGAGGAAGGTGTTACCCTCCCAGGAGCTCCAGGACACCTGTAGTTCCAACCAAGTGCTCATGTTTACCTGGATGTCTTTTTTCAAGGGGAGGGGCTACTGTGTCTGTATGTTCCTGTCAGAGGATGGCCATGGGTGTCATTCCCCAGGTGGGGAGGGACCCAGGAGCAGAGCAAGGAGGAGAAGGAAGAGACTTTAAGAAAGAAGTAGCAGGTGGGGAAGGAGTGATGGCATGGAACTTATTAAGTAGGCCTGGCTGGCTGGCTGGCTGGCTAAAAGGCCACAGGGATAATGCTGTGTCCACCCCCCCACCCAATACTGAGATTATAAGTGTGTGCCATCATACTTGGCATTTCTTCTTTATTTTTTCCCCTTTTATTGAAATTAATTTTTTTTTCTCACACAATATATCCTGATTATGGCTTCCCCTCTCTCTACTCCTCCCAGTTCCTCCCCATCTGCCCTCCCCTCAATTCAAATCCACTCCCTTTCTATCTCTCATTAGAAAAAAAAAAAGGTTAAGAGAAAATAATAAAATATGAGATAAAGCAAAAACTAACACATAAGAGTTGGACAAGACAAAAAGAAGGAAAAGAGCCCAAGTGAAGGCACAAGAATCAGAAACCCACTCATTCTCACACTCAGGAGTCCATAAAAAACACTAACTGGAAACCATATGCATGCAGAGAACCTGGTGCAGACATGCAGGCCCAGTGCTTGCTGCCTCATTCTCTGTGAGTTCATATGAGTTTTGCTCATATTGATTTAGAGGGCATTGTTTTCTTGGTGTCGTCCTCCTCTGGCTCTTACACTCTTTCTGCCTCCTCTTCCATGGGTTTCCCAGAGCCCTCCCTAGGTCCCTGGACTATCTAGTTTCTTGGTCACCCAAACAATGTTGGGTATGGGTTCCATCTTGTGGAGTGGCCATAAGCTTTGTGTGACCATTGCCCTAGCATATTTTTCAGGCAGGATACCATTGTAGATCAAAGGCTTTGTGGCGGGCTTGGTGTTTCTGCTTCTCTTTTGATAGTGTGGCAAGTACCTTCCTGTACCAAAGATGCTAGAACATAGGGATGAAGGCTCTATATAGGCATCAACTTGACTTCTTCATGTTCAGTGAGTTGTGTAGGTGTTGTCTTCAGCAATGTGGACTTGCTGTCAGTTTGTGGAGAACAACTTATACTGTTAGCAACAGTTTGGGTGGTTGGGGATTCTCATGGGACTCTTTTGTTCAACAATCCAATGAAATGTAACCCAGTCCTGGTACTGGAAGCTTGTTTTGATGACAAGAGATGTGCACTTGGGACTTTGTCTCCCCCATTATTTGATGATCTCATTTAGATCACTTTCATGGATGTATATACTTTAGGAAACTCCTATTGTATTAGGTTTCCATGCTACCCTTCAAATGGCCCTTAATTTTAGCTGTCTCTCACCACATTCCCCGCCTCATTGCCCTTCCCTACTTGATCCTTCTGTTCCAGCCCTCCCATCCATAACTACCTATTCTATTTCCCTTTCCTAACAAGATCTGCCCACTAGTCCGCCATTACTCAATACCTAACCTCTGTGGTTCCATGGACTATAGCTTAATTATCGTTAACAGCTAATAGCCACTGTAGTAGAATATTATTTTAAGGTGTGTGACTTTTGTTTAAGCTGTATTTGCTTGACTCTGTGAAGCTGTGTGACTGTGCCCATTTAAATTACCTGACAGTCTAATAAAGAGCTGATGGCCAATATCGAGGCAAGAGCAAGAATAGGCAGGGCTGGCGGGCAGAGAATATAAATAGGAGGAGAAACTAGGAAGAGAAAGAGCAATGAGAGAACAAGGAGAGGAGGACTTTAGGAGGGAGCCAGGCAGTCAGCCAGCCCGCCAGCCAGCCAGCCACGGAATAAGAAGGAAAATAAGATATACAGAAGTAAGAAAGCTAAAAGCCCAGAGGGAAAAAGGTAGATGGGTTAATTTAATTTAAGAAAAGCTGGCTAGCAACAAGCCAAGCTAAGGCCGGGCATTTATAAGAAAGAATAGCCCTCCATGTGTGATTTATTTGGAGCTGGGTGGTGGGCCTCTCTAAAAAGCCAAAAGAATGTAAAGCATCACACAACAACCCATATAAATGAATTCTTACCATATTTGTCTTTCTGGGTCTGGGTTACCTCACTGAGGATTTTTTTTTCGACTTTCATTGATGACCTGTGAATTTTATTTTTTTAAATGACTGAGTGATACTCCACTGTGTAAATGTACCACATTTTCTTTATCCATTCTTCTGTTGAGGGACACCTAGGTTGTCTCCAATTTATGGCTATTATAATCTGTATGTAGACTAGACTAGCCTCAAATTCACAAAGCTCCACCTGCCTCTGCCTCCCGTGTGCTGGAGACACGCACAACCACTGCCCTGCTTGTTCGTTTTCATTCAATTCTAGAAAGTCTTTAATTTCTTTAATTTTTATGTTGATCCATTTTTCATTCAGGAGTGAGTTGCCCATAAGTTTGTAAGTGTTTCTGTTGTTGATATCTAGCTTTAATCTGTGGTGGTCAGATAGGATGCAGGCTATTATCTCAATATACTTTTTTCTTTTTAAATTTTATGTGCATTGGTGTTTGGCCTACTTGTATGTCTATGTGATAGTGTTGGATTCTCTGGAATTGGAGTTACAGATAGCTGTGAGCTGGGTGCTGAGAATTGAATCCGGGTCCTCTGGAAGAGCAGCCAGTGCTGTTAACAGCTGAGCCATCTCTCCAGCCCCCTTAAATTTTCTTAAATCTGTTGAGACTTGCATCTGAGTATATGGTCAATTTTGAAAAAGTTCTATGAGGTGCTGAGCAGAAGGTATATTCTTTTGTGTTTGGGTGAAGTATTCTGTAAATATCTGTCCAAAAGTCCATTTGGTTTACATGAGCTCCAGTGTGTGTGTGTGTGTGTGTGTGTGTGTGTGTGTTTAGTTTTTGTCTAGATGACCAGTCTATTGGTGAAAGTGGGATATTGCAGCCTGCCTCTATCGATGTGTGAGGGCCAATGTGTGATTTAAATTGTAGTGGGTGTTTCTTTTACTAACTTGGGTGCCCTTGTGTTTGGTGCATAGATGTGAAGAATTGAAATGCCATCTTGGGGGATTTTTCCTGTGAGTATGTAGTGTGCTTCCCTATCTCTTCTGATCAGTTTTGAAGTCTGTTTTTTCAGGTATTAAAATGGCTAGACCAGCTTGCTTTTCAGGTCCATTTGCTTGAAATATGCTTTTCCATCCTTTTACCCTGAGGTGATGTCTATCATTGATATTAAGGTGTGTTTCTTGGACCTTCATAGGGATGAAGGCTCTATATAGGCATCAACTTGACTTCTTCATGTTCAGTGAGTTGTGTAGGTGTTGTCTTCAGCAATGTGGACTTGCTGTCAGTTTGTGGAGAACAACTTATACTGTTAGCAACAGTTTGGGTGGTTGGGGATTCTCATGGGACTCTTTTGTTCAACAATCCAATGAAATGTAACCCAGTCCTGGTACTGGAAGCTTGTTTTGATGACAAAGGATGGATCCTGTTCTTACATATATTCTGCTAGTCTTTTTTTTTTTTCTGGGGTTTTGAAATCATTGATGTTGAGAGATATCTATGAGCAGTGTTGTTGATTCCTGTTATTTTGTTGTTGTTGTTGTTGTGTGTGGATGTGTGCTCCTCCTCTTATTTGCTGGTCTGGGATCATTTATTCCCTTTTATTCCGTGTTGTTTCTTGGGTATAGTTAACCTCTTTGTTGGTTTTGTGTTTTTTTTTCTCCCAGATAGGGTTTCTCTATGTAGCCCTGGCTGTCCTGGAACTCTCTCTGTAGACCAGGCTAGCCTCAAACTCAGAGACCTGCCTGCCTCTGCCTCCTGAGTGCTGTGATTAGAGATGTGCACCACCACTGCCTGGCATAGTTCACCTCTTTGGGTTGAAATTTTCCTGCTAGGGCCTTCTGTAGGGCTGGGTTTATAGATACAGAATTGCTTGAATTCGCTTTTATCATGATTTTCTCCATGTACTGTGATTGAAAATTTTGCTGGGTATAATAGTCTGAACTACCACCGGCATCTGTAGACTCTTAAGAGTCTGTGACACTTTATATGTTATTTGGTCTTTTTCCCTTGAAGCTTTAATATTCTCTGTTCTGTACATTTAGTGTTTTAATTATTATATGACAAGGGGCCTTTTTTTTTTTTTGGTCCAGTCTATTAGGTGTTCTGTATGCTTCTTGTATCTTAATAGGCACCTCCTCCTTTAGGTTAAGGGAATGTTCTTCTGTGACTTTGTTGAAAATATTTCCTGTGCCTTTGACATGAGTTTCTTCTCCTTTATTCCTAAATTTGATCTTAGTGTCCCATATTTCCTGGATATCTTGTGCCAGGAATTTTTTTTTTTTGATTTAACATTTTCTTTCACTGGGGTATCTATTTCTTCTACTATTGGGTCTTCAATGTCTGAGATTCTGTCTTCCACCTCCTGTATTTTGTTGGCAAGGCTTGCCTCTGAGATTCCTGTTCAAGTTCCTACATTTTTCATCTCTAGATTTACCTCCATTTAGGTTTTCTTATATTGATTTTTTTTCCACTTTCAGGTTCTGAACTGTTTTTGTTTTTTTTCATTTCCTGCCATTGTGTTTTCATAGATTTAAGGGATTTATTAATTTCCTCTTTAAGGACCTCTAACATATTCATAAAGGCTATTTTACGATTTTTTTTCTTGTGTTTCAACTATTTTGGACTACTCAGGGCTTTCTGTGGTAGGGTTGCTGGGCTTGAGTAGAGCTGTGTCCTGGCTGTTACTGTTTTTACACAGGTGTCTAGGCATTTGGAATTGGGAAGACTGTAATCCTGGATGCTGATATCTGATCTTGTTGGGTGGGTTCCTTGGTTTCTGTTGTCCTCTCTAGTTCTTAGGAGTGTTGATCCTGATAGGTGTGGCCACTGGTAGTTCCAGGTAAAATGGTTTCTTCGTATTAGGAGCCGACACTTAGGAACGGAGATAGGCTGGGGAGGTGAGGGGTCCACAGGAAGGAGGAAGGCAGGGTGTTCCACCAGGGTCTACTTAGACCCCTGGGAGTCGGGAGAGAATGAGGAGAGCCACAACAGAAGGTCTGCTACAGAGCTGGGAGTAAGACTGGGGGATTGGACTTGCAGGAATGGAGGGAGACATGAAGCTGTGCAATGAGCCTACTTGCTCCCCCTGTTAGAGTAGCCTGTGGGTTCCCAGGGAGTACCTGCTAGGAAGGTGGGATAAAGCAGTGAGTAAGTGAGGGGAGAAGGAGGGGAAGATCTGTGTGGAGATCCACTGGAGATGGGGGCAGGGGGGAGGGAGCCTGCAGCATTATCCTGCTGCAGAGCTGGGGATGACCCTGGGGGATTGGGTTTGGAGGAGCTGAGGGACTGGAGTGCATACCTGGCATTTTCTGTGGGTTCCGAAAATGAACTTGGGTCCTTGTGTTTGCATAGCAAGCACTTTACCAACCAAGCCGTCTCCCCAGCCCTTGCCATGATTTTCACAGGGAAGTTTTTCCTAATTACAAAGAATGTCAGCTGTATTTTCTTTCTATAGAACTGTGATTACTATGGGGCTCCTATTCAGAGACTGCCTGACTTAAAGCTTGGCTTCATGCTAAAAAGCCAGTCTCTTTGAGTTGTTTTGGTCATGTGCTAATGTTGTATGTATGTTCCTCTGATTTCCCAGAGAAACAGTTTTAAATTTTCCTCTTTAGATAATGACGTGTGCTTATGCTGAGGTTAACTGGAGATAGAGCAGTTTTGTGTTACTGTGTGAGCAGAGGCATGTCTTCTGTTTCTTGTTTTGTTTTTTGTTGTTGTTGTTGTTGTTGTTTTTTGAGACAAGGTTTCTTTATGTAGCCCTGGCTATCCCGGAACTCAGAGATCCACGTGCCTCTGCCTCCCAAGTGCTAGGATTAAAGGTATGTGCCCAGCTATCTTCTCTGTTTCTTTGATGGTGGACTTGACACTTTGGTACACTTTGATTTACCAAGACAAAATAGAATGCAGCACCTTTTATCTGTGTGTGTGTGTGTGTGTGTGTGTGTGTGTGTGTGTGTGTGTGTGTGTGAGAGTGTACACGCAGGCACGCACGTATGAGCTTGCCACCAGGGGTGCCCAACCTTTTGTCATTGTGACATGAATTTTGTCTGCTACAATGTGGAGCCACATTCACAGCTCTCCTGGGATCTTACTGCTCGTGAGCTGCTGGTTGGACACACCTGCTCTATACTGTTCCCACATGCTGACGATGCCGATTTCTGCCCGTCTGCAAGGGTGTGAATTGCAGACATAATTCCACTGGGGTTTCTACTTTAAGTCTGACCATGACCAACCTAATGGCCACAATTGAACAGTGACTGGAGAACATCTTTCTTCCACTGACACACATACACACACACCTGAAATGATCAGTAAAGGGTTTATGTTAAGCAGATAGGTTTATTAAAAATAATGCTAATATAATCCCAGGGCACACTGATTTCAAGAGGGTCTTTGCAACAGATTTCTTCATAATTACTTATCAACTAAATAACAATGGTTAACTTAACTTATAGAATCACTAAATAACAGGAAAGGAAAGGACCAGGCTAATCCAATAGAGACTGAGCTGGCCTTGATATCCCCTAAATATCAGTCCAGTTGGCAGCCACAGGCAAAGCTGGTCTCTAGAGGGTTAATGAGGGCCCTAAGTGATCTTTGCAATGAACTCCTCCTGCACCTATCAAGGCTCCAAAAGGCTTGGGAGCCAGAAAGAAAGCAGGAACAGTATCCTACACTTTTATAAATGAGTAAAGGCCAGGTAAAGATTTTCATGTTTGCTATTTCAAAATGCTAGTTTTAAAAAACGTTACTAGCAATGTATGTATTTCCCCTCCCTGTCTCTTAAACCTGAACACCAGTGTAGAAACACTCTCGGGAGAACGAGAGAGAGGAAGAGGGGAGAAGACTGTGTGTGGCAGATGCTGGTACTGCTGAGGGGCTGCGGATGCCAGCTGTGGCAGCACTAAATCCCCCAGTAAGGCATCAGGTGTCGGGACTCCTTCTCATAAACATCTGGAATGACGCCATAGGGTGTCTGTACCATCTTAACCGTCGACTTCCCAAAGAGCTGGCTCTCGTAGTCTATCAGCTGCCTCCAGAAGCCTACGTTGGGCCTGATGACAGGCCTTCGGGCTTTCACCCAGTTGTATGCCTCCAACAGGCACACATTGTGGAATTTCATCAGATACGCAATACAGAGAGTGGCCGAGCGGCTCACTCCTGCAGCACAGTGCACCAAGGTAGCCCCATGCTTCTTGCTCACACTGTGGATCTTGTCAGCCACAGTGTCAAAGTACAATCTAATGGGGGCATGAGGAATGTCAGCCAGAGGCACTTTAACATATTCAAACTGGGGCCAGTTGAAGTTGGGGATCTCGATGGTAGCATTCACGATGCAGGTGATGCCCCGGGCCTGGAGGAGGTGCCGGTTGGAAGCCACACTGCCTCTGCCCAAGAAGAGAGAGGAGGTGATCTGAGCAATGCCTCCTATGTCTCCCTCGGAAATCATCCGAGGAGCCATGAGAGTCCGTGGGAGCGTGCTGTGACCTCTGGAGCTCATGAAGAAGCCAGCAGTCACACTTTCATCATCAGGGGCAAGACAGGAGAATGGTAGAGTCCGTCCTCCACCAGGGATTCAAGACTGCAGCCTTCTTCCTGCAAGATACAGGTATCTGTCAGAACTGTCCATGTTACTCATTTCCCACAGCTGCCTCCAGTGCTTGGGGGATGGAAAGAATTCAGAAGTTATTTTCTAAGGCAGAGTGCATTCTTTGTAGGAAGTACAGAAATCATTTTCTATTGACTATTAGGAAATGGAGCCTGCAATGCCAATATGTAAAATCAATAAACTAAGCTTTATTTTTTTTAAAGCCCTTCAGTGAAAATAGTCACTCTATTTTTAGGAAAGTTAAAGACAGAAAACATGCTAACTGGTTCCTGAAGAGCCATCTGGTGGAATCCTGCTGAAAGAGGGGCATTCCTTGAGTTTGTTTTTTTTTGGGGGGGGGGGGATCAAAATCAGACTCAAGCTGGCTAGGCAAGTGCGTTATCACTAAGTTGCCATCCCCTGCCCAGGAACCCAGAATGTTGTACTGTAGAGCCAGTGTCATGTCCTTCTCACTGCCATGTTTTCTTAAACCTAATTCCAGACACTGAGACTTTGTGAAGAAGGAATATGAAAATGCCACATCAGGCAGAACAGTAATAGGCTTAGAAAAAACACATTGTCTTTTCTAGGAAAGGGGGGCACTTCTCTTTCAACTGCATTTAGCACCTTGAACAGAATAGTAACTTGGCTTAGAAAAAATGAATTGTCTCTTCAAGGTAGACAATAAACTGCCTTCATGGAATAAATAACAAAACCAAACTGGAAGTCAGCAAAAATAAAGCCAAGCCATCTTTGTTCTTTACAATTTAAAAACACTTTTTTTTTTTTTTTTTTTTTTTTTTTTTTTTTTTTTTTGCAAAACAGGGTTTCTCTGTGTAGCTCTGGATCCTCTCTATAGACCAGGCTGGCCTTGAACTCACAGAGATTCCCTCTGTCTCTGCCTCTCAAGTGCTGGGATTAAAGGCATGCACCATCACTGCCTGGCTTAAACATATTTTTCTATATTTATTGTGTGGGCTGTCTGTGTGTATATATGAGGGGACATGTGGTGGTCAGAGGACAACTTGAGGTTGGTTCTCTCCTACCATATGGGTTTCAGGGGTCGAACTCAGGTCTTCAGGCTTGGCAGCAAGCACCCTTACCTGGTGAGCCATCTCAACGGCCCCAAGATGCCTATTTCTTGTAATTTTTTTATAATGCATGAATAATTTGGAAGTCCAAATTTGGGTAAAGTACTGTGGCCTTTCCGTGGAAAGGCAATCTGAAGGCACAGTTTTTGTGTATGTATTTGTATGTATATAGTACTGGAGAGTGACGCAGGACCTGCCTCAGACATGCTAACAAGTACCAAGGGAGTTAAACCCTCAGCCTTGCAGGTCATGCATGCTCTTCAAATTGTATTACTGTCAGTCAGCTAACTAGGAATTTGTCTGAGCTGACCCTGGGTAATGTAAATGATAACCTTACCCGTATCTGCCAATTCTAAGCTCCCAAGTGAACTCTGCTGGGTTCAGGGATGTGCTGGAATTAACACTGATTTAGCTCAGTATCTGGTCTATGTTTTCTCATTAGTAAAATGTTTACTATAAAATATAAATATAAAATATCTTTAACAACAGAAGACAAAACTATTGAGCTAGGTATGGTAGCATATGCCAGGCAGGAGATTGTGAGTTCCAGGCCAGCCTGTGCTACTCAGTGAGCCCATGTCTCAAGAAGGAAAAAATTATTTTGATTATGGTCTCCTGAGATTTCAACATACCATTCTCTCACTGCCAAACCAACATGTTTCATGGTTTGTGCATCCTGACAAGTGTGTAACAACCGCCTGGTGCCACAGGAAACCGAGTGCTCAGCCAGACAAACAACCCTGCTTGTGTAGCAACAGCATCATGGTACTCACGTGCTGAGGAGTCCCGTGAGCTAGAGCCCTTGGTCTGGATCCAGACAGTCTTAGGTAAACAGTGGTTACAGTGTATACAAACGAGATCTGTAGGAAGACAAAGAGATAAGGATGTAGCGAGTCAGGAAACCCCATTCAATCCCTCCTGGATTCTTGCTGCTAAAATCAAATTTGGGATGAATCTTGAAAGCAAGGGTCTGCTGAACATTTCTGGTATGACTTAAAGAATATACCAACTGAGTCTCAGGGACAGAATCCCAGAGTCTGCAAGCACTAGGTACATTTTTGGCACTGATGAAGACAAAGGTAATTCAGGGATCACACCACAGGATACTACGGAAGGCATCCCATAGACTGTAGTTCAGCCCCTTTGGCACCCGCTATCACCCCAGGAGCATGAGGACCTGGGCCTGAAGTCACAGCAGGAAGGACAGAGAAGCAAGAACAGGGGTTGCAAGATGAGCTATGAACCGAGGTATAGAAGTGCAAGGTGGTGTGGGGTTAGCATTATCTTCAGACAAGGGGCCAGGACAGCTGGCCCTGCTGTTGAGGAGAGCAAGCTGAAAGTTCATCCTTTTCCCCATTTCAGCCTCTCTACACTCTGTAGACTGACAAGCGCCATGTCCATCTCCAGAAAGGGCTCCCCTCCCACGCAGATGCCCCGCCTCACCCTCACAATCACCATGCTTACATGTTCACTTATGCTTTGCTCATGTGTAAATGGTGTGTAAACTGACATAACCACCATGTGCCACAAAAACTCCAGACACAGGACCTTCAAAATAACACCCACACATCCCACTCAACATCCTCATGCTCCTTTACAATCCATTCCTCTTTCCCTTCCACCCTCATTTTACTCTGGGTGTGTGTGCAGCATGGCTAGGCAGCATGGCTCATTACTAGCTAGCCTTGAACCACCTGTGTAGCCTAGGCTGGCCTTAAACTTGTTTATGTTTTCTGAGATAGGGTTTTTCTGTGTAGCCCTGGCTGTCCTGGCACTCACTCTGTAGACCAGGCTGGTCTCGAACTCACAGAGATCCACCTGCCTCTGTCTCCCAAGTGCTGGGATTAAAGCCATGTGCCACCACCCATAGCTTTAAAGTTGTCTTTAAGAGTCCTGTAAATTTGAGGGTGTCTGGCTCCTTTGAGAAGAGCATGATATTCATCAGTGATGCTGGGCACAACTCCATTTTTATTGCTGAGCAGTACTCTGCAGTGTAAATACACCATGTGATTCATCTGTCACCTACTGATGAATACTGGGTTGTTTCTAGCTTATGGTTATTGTCAGGAAAGCACTACAGATATTCAGGGGCAGACCTTTTTGTGAACAAATGCCCTCCCCCTTGGTTAAACACCTAGGAGTAAAGACTTACATGACATAACACTTTCAGATATTTTCGAAAGCTGGGCATGGTGAGGTAAACCACAATCCCAGCATTGGGAGGCTGGGGCAGAAGGATGCTAAGTTCAAGGGCAGTCTGAGCTACACAGCGAGACCTTGTCTCCACTGCAAACCAGCAAAAGAAAAGAATATAATAAAATAGTTTAAAAGAAAAATTAGGGGATAGGATTTAGTTCTATGGTAGAGTGTTTGCCTGACGTGTGACTCCTCAGATCCACCCCAGCAAAAGAAAAACAATGAAAAAAAATTAGTTCTGGGGCTAGCAAGATGGCTTAGTAGGTAAAGGTGCTATCCACTGGGCTGCAGGACCTGAGTTCCTTCCCCAGAACCCACATGACAGACATCCACACATGATCTGTGGTGTGCCTCACCCAAACAAGCTAACAATGTAGAAACACCAGCACCACCACAGGGAACTAGACAGATGGTTGTAGTTAAGAGCTCCATGCCCTGCTCTTGTGAGGGATTAGGGTGCAGTTTCAGTACCCACAAAGCAGCTCACAAACCTGATTCCAGTTCTAAGAGGGATATGATGCCCTCTTAGATATGGGCACCAGGCCTGCACACAGTGCATGCATCACACACACACACACACACATACATACTACATCCAGGCAGGCCATCATACACATAAGTCCTCATGTCTGTAATCACAGCACTTGGGAGGTGGAGGCAGGAAGATCAGGAGTTTAAGGTCATCCTCAGCTATGAGTTAACTAGAGCCTGGGTAACATGAGACCTTATACTACACCCAAAGCCAGGTTCAGTTCTGCCACCATGCAGTGACTTTCCTGTCAGAATCCCCTGGGAGGTTTTTCAGGACTCTGACCACTGGGCCCCAGCTTCTTTGGTTCTGAGCAAGACTGGAAAACTTGAATTTCCTAAGTGCTGCCGCTGTGGGTCGGGCAGTCTGAGAACTGCTGAAGCAGTGGGTGCCATGTGGTACCACCCAGGACACCCCATCACGGCTGAGGTGCTCAGAGAGCTGCCCCTCCTTGGAGCTCCACACTGAGAGCTGGCCCATGCAGAGGACCTGAGGTGCAAGAGCCCCCCCCCCCCAGGAGACAGAGGAAGTGATGTAAGATGATGGATGTATTGAGGTTTTCCCCTGGCAGAATTCTAAAGAGCAAACTCACTGTGGCAATAAACGTAAAACTCAATGCTGGGGGCTCTCTACTCCAATTTCCATGCGACTATCTCATTGCCTAGTTAGGAGACACAGCCCTTGTTGTCCCAAACAATCCTGCCATCCATGAGGCTACCAGCCCTCCTGACCTCGGTGCCCAGGCTGGAGGCCTCTGCAGCAGGATGGTCTTCCAGGGTCGCAGGCTGGAGGCCAGGCTTCACCCGTTTTACTGTTCATGTGATCCATGTGGGGAGGACAGATTGTGTGTCCTCTAGGTAGAATCCAAGCAAGGCAGACACGATGCTCTGTTCCTGCTGCCGCCGCCAGTCCTGTGCCAGCAAACCTGCTCCAAAATGCCAAAGCTGGCTACGAGGTTTAGAAAAACACCTTCTGCCGATGAGTGCTCAGAGGGCAGGTACGGCAAACAGTCTCTGACAAGTCCCCTTTCCCCTTAATGGGCCAGAAAACACAAGTTTGGGTATAGTGGGGTGATTGCAACTCGGAGAAGGCAAATAAAGCCAGGAAAGCGAGAGGGGAAAAAAAGCCACCAGCTCTGCACCACATACTGCTTCTCTGTGGGACACTGTGTCCTTGTCACCTGTGTCAGTGTCCTGACTGCAACAGCCAGGGAGAACCCCTTTAAACACTGACAGACAAGCCTGAGCCCAGATGGGCTAAGCTGCTCCTGTTTGTCCCTGAGTGGGCATAAGCAGCCTAGTTTGACCTAGTTCTAAGAATGGCAGAACCTAACCGTAAAGAATATAAAAGCCCACAGGTATTCTACATCACAGGCACACATAAAATCAACTTAGATACATGCTGAGAGACAGGAAGTCCGGCCTGTGTGTGTGGGATCAAAGACTGCCCCAGGGATGAGTGAGCAGGAACCTCTACTGTCGCACACTGGCCTACAGAAGCTTCCATGATGTTAACTGTGGTGTCTACCTCAGCCTTCCCAAGCTGTAGTGCAGCTGCATTTCCTTCTTATAGGGAAAAATGGTTCCTGACCATGGAACCAACAATGGACACCAGAGGCACAAAAGCAGAGCTGTCCTAAAACACAGAAAGTTGGGTGGCATGCTCTGGGGCATTTTGTTTTTTTTCCAACTTTTTTTTATTTGAATTAGAAACAGGATTGTTTTACATGACAATCCCAGTTCCCTTCTCCCACCCGTCCTCCCCTACCCCCCCAACTAAAACCTTATCTGTCACATATCTTTTCTGCTCCCCCTGGATGGTGAGGCCTTCCATAGGGTGTCATCAGTGTCTATTGTATCCTTTGGGATAGGGCCTAGGCCCACCCCCGTGTGTCTTGGCTCAGAGAGTATTCCTCTATATGGAATGGGCTCCCAAAGTCTCAGGGGCATTTTAAAATAAGGTGTCTTTGGCTCACATTTTTAATTTCATACTTAGAAGAAGCAGACAGATCTCTTGAGTTCAAGGCCAGTCTGGTCTACAGACCAAGCTCAAACCAGCCAGGGCTACATAAGACACTGTCTTGCTGGGTGGTGATGGTGGTGTGTGCCTAATACCAGAACATGGGAGGCAGAAGCAGGCAGATCTCTGTGAGTTCAAGGCCAGACTGGTCTACAGAACTAGTTCCAGGACAAAAAACAAACAAACAAACAAAGAAAAAAAAAAAAAAAACCACTGCCTCAAAACAAAACCGAAAGATCAGGTGTACAGATGTCTGGGATTCCAGGCATGGTGCATGCTGATAATGCAGCACTCAGGAGAAGCCACAGAAGGACAGCAGCAAGATCAGAAACAGCCAGGCCACCTACTAAGGCCCTGGCCTCAGAACAATAAGCATCAAGGACTAGGAACTAACAAAGTTTAGTGTCAGTGTCTTGCAGGGGCCTGTAGTCTTAGTAGCATGCCAGCTAGTAACCACTGCCCTTGCTCCTGGCATGCAGATCTCTGGCCATGTAGAACTGTACTGTGGTTACATAGTGGTAATCCACACCTGGATCAGTGCCAACATGACAGAGAATGGCCGTAAGTCCCAGCCTGTTCAGAGCATCCACCCAAGTGTCACCAATGCTGCTTTTCCTTCTTAATGCTGACAGCCAATAGGCTCAACAGTTAAAGAAGTAAAAATCCTAGCTGCAGAAAGTGGCCACACTGGTGCAGAAGAGCCAGAGAGAACTGCAAAATAGTTTAAAATACTCCTAGCTGAGACCAGGGGAGTTGGGGTGTGTGTGTATTATACAAATTATATACATATTACATGTGTGTATACATATATACATACTATATATGAAGTTCTGTCACTTGGACTGACAATGCTCCTCACAAGGACCATAGACCACAAACTCAGTACCAATCAGAAGAAATCTTTTAAGTTGTTAGTCAGACTCTTGCTGTTGCCTTTGGGTGTCTCTCAGAGGTTGAACTTAAGCCCCTGTTGCTGAAGATAGCACACATTTAGAACACAGCAAGCACTCAGGCTATTGATCTGGACCTGACCTGCAAGCTTCCTTTCTACAGTCTAGCTTCCATAATGCCAGAACGTCCTATGCAAGCTGCTAAGGGAAGGAAGCAGTTAAGAGTCCTACTAGCTGTGACACCAATGGACCACAACATGACCAGCATGACAAGATATCACAAAAGTGCAATAAGTGGCACTCACATGTTTGTGGCAACCAACAGCTGTCTAATTGGACTTAAGGCCCATTCCACGGGAGGGAAATCATGCCTGGTACTGGAAACTTAGCCATCTTCCCAGGACTAGAGGATATGATCTTAAAAAAGAATCTACTTGGGCCGGGCGGTGGTGCCCATCTTTAATCCCAGCACTCTGGAGACAGAAGCTGGCAGCTCTCATGAGTTTGAGGCCAGCCTGGTCTACTGTTACACAGAGAAACCCTGTCTCAAAAAAAAAAAAAAAAATCTATCAGCACTTTGCTAGACCAGCATAATTCCTTACTACATTCTTATCCTTATACCAACAGATAAGTGTGGTTACCATCCCTCATCAAGAAGGCTACTCTACAGCAAATAGAGACCATTGCAGAAAACCACAACTGGACAAAATACAAAGATCAGTGGATTGTGGGGAGCCCAGCCCCAAGGGATATATATGCATCACAAATCCTGCATGTATGGCTCTGGAACATCGAAGAAGGGAGGGCAGAAAAATTCTAAGAACCAGAGGTCCAGGAAGTCTGCTGTGTGACTGCCTCTCTTAGAAGCGGCTGCATAGCCAGGCGTGGTGGCACGTGTCTTTAATTCCAGCACTCGAGAGGCAGAGACAAGGGATCTCTATGAGTTTGAGGTCTACTGAGGGAGTCCCAGGACAGGATCCAAAGCTACACAGAGAAACCCTGTCTCGGGGGAAAAAAAAAAATGGCTGCATAAACAAGACTTGAACAATGACAATATCAACAGTCATGCTAATGAGGAAGGGATGGATTTTTACAGGGTTTCATCCCTAGACAAAGGCCTGTAGGCAACCAGTGACTGTAAGGAGAATTAATCTCCTGCAGGGATGAGCACCGTAACTGGTAACCCAGTACAGCTCTGAAATCATATACACATAAAACAAAGATGGATTCATCAGGTTGTTTTTATATATTTGTCCATATATAAAGAAAAAGAGGCTATCAATTTGAGAGTCGGTATGGGGCATAGGAGAGTTTGGAGGAAGGAAAGGGAAGGGAGAAGTGATGTAATTATATTTGAATTTAAAATTTAAATAACCAAGATAATAAAATATCTCTTAGCTTTACAAACCTCAGAAGGTCAGTACATATAGGGTGGGGGAGGATATACATATGTATTGGATTAAAGTCTCTTTATTTCCAAGCACAGCCGGGTGAAACACAGGCCAGAGCTAGGTTAAGAACCCAGCCAGCGCAGCCAGAACAAAAAGAGCGCGCGGTCCCCACGTGCAGCCTTTTAAGAAGCCCCTCTTACGTCATCCCGGCTTTCCTTCACCCCGCCCTTATGGGCGAGTCCCCAGGTCCACCTGGTACCTGCCCCAGGTCCATTGGGCGGGGCTAGGGTTACTCCCTACACATATGCATGTATGTTATAGAAATTAAAAGTACACACACACACACACACACACACACACACACACAGAGAGAGAGAGAGAGAGAGAGAGAGAGAGAGAGAGACTTGTCTGTGTGGGTATATGCAAGGGGCCAGAAGACAGCATTGGATCCCCTTGGAGCTAGAGATAGGTGGGGGCTGGGAACCGCCAGTGGGTCCTCTGCAAGAGCAAAAGGCTTGCTTAGGCCTGAGCCAGCTCTCCAGTCCCCATAACAGTTACTTTTTTATACTCAAAAGACCATGCAATCACATTTAATCCTTCTATTAAGCATCCATCTAGTTCTGTGAAAAAAACAAACAATGAAACCTTAAGGCCACTCCTTTTAGAAGCATTTTAGCCTACACAATGATAAATACTGCTTTTCTCATTTATTTTCACTATTTTTTTGTTGTTGTTCTGCTTTGTTTTTCAAGACAGGGTTTCTCTGTGAAGCTTTGGAGCCTGCCTTGAACGCATTCTGTAGACCAGGCTGACCTTCAATGATCCACCTTCCTCTGCCTCCCAGGTGCTGGGACTAAAGGTGTGCGCTGCTGCCGCCACCACCACTACCGGGGTATTTTCACTATTAAAACACTAATGTGCACCACTGACGGAAAAGTTGAGTCACTTTGGTTTTGAGACGGGGTCTCAGGTAGCCCAGGCTAGCCTTGACTTCACTGTATAGCTGAGGCTGACCTGGAACTCCTGATCATCTTAACCACCACCTCTCAAAGGCTTGGATTACAGGTGTGGGACACCACACTCAGCCTAAAAACCATAACACGATGATAATCTTTCATTAAGTAAACACTTGACAGAACATTAAGAACACAATTCTAACAACTATGGTCTAATATTCATGTCAAATAAGTAAAATGAAGTAAAAGATACCCACAAGTTGCTTTTAATTGTAAAAAGTGAGCTGATTGAGTAGGGTGGGATGCCTTGACAGTCTAGGGGAGGAGGTGAGGTCTTTTTGCTTTTTCCATCTTATGAATGAAGCAACACAACAGTGTTCTTAGATGAAGACAAATACACACAGTACACATGAAACTAAAAACACCTGTAATCCCAGAATTTAGAAAGCTATGACAGGAGAATTATGGTGGTTGTGAGGCCAGCCTAGGCTGCAGTAAGCACCAAGCGACTGGTGATATACCATCTCAGAAAATCCAAATCTGAAACAATACAACACTTTAGATAGTTCCACCTTGCTCAGCCACCAGTAATCTAACCTTGAGTGTGACACATCTACCAAGCAACTGCCTGGGAGACCAGGTGACCATCTCCTTGACCTCTTTCGGATACATTTGCTAAATCTACTGTATGATACTGGCTAAATGCAACTGGAGAACACATCACAGCCCAGAGGAGGAGATGGGCACTGCATTTAATGGAAGCAGGGAGACAGAAATCCATAATAGTAGCTCAATACACAAATCTGAAGATGTCTGGTTCTAGGCCAGGCGTAGTATCTCATTCCTGTAATCCCAAGACTCAGGAGTCTGAGCCAGAAAGACTGTTGTTGTGAGTTCCAGGCCAGTATGGGCTAATGAGAATGAGACTGATTCAAAAAGCAAAAACCGTTTAGGTCTAGATGATAAATCCATTGATCATGCAAGCTGGGTTAAAATGAAAAGCCTGCAAGTAACTGTGGCATGAGGGGTGCATTCATTCAGGTACCGTGGGGCCACCTGGATTTATTTTATTTTATTTTATTTGTAGTACTGGGACCCAAACAGCACATATGCAAGCGCTCTACCACTGACTTAGCTTCCCAGCCCTTTATTTATCTGCAACAGGGTCTAACTTGGTCAGGCTACATATGAACTCATTTTGTAGTCAAGACAGTCCTGGAAACTGTAATTCTAACTCGGTTTCCCATGTTGCCAGGATTACAGCCCTAAACCACCAGACCCAGCTAAAATCTTTTTTTTTTTTTTAATCTTTTTAACTTGAGATGAAATCTCATGGAGCCTATGCTGACCTTGAACCCCTGATCTTGTCTCCCTGACCCAGGTGCTGGAAATAGAGATTCGTGCCACCAAGCCTAACCTCGAACTGAAGTTTCAAGTGTGACTCTCACCCAGCTTGGTGCTTACCTTGCTGTCAGTTCATTCATGTGGCAGTTTTTTTACTGAGTTATTTAACATACAGTGTAATGTTGACATTTCTCCCAGGGTGGGGCTGGTGTTCTTGGAAACCCAGAGGTCTGTGAAGGCCTCAATGGGAAAACCAAAAGAATGTAACAGACATGAGGTTTCCTCGGTGAGAGGATCTAACTAGGACTTGCTCTTAGAATTTAGGTGCTATGCTGTGAGGAAGCCCAAACTAGTCCAACGGCTATCATGTGACATATATGTAGGTGTTCTAATCAACAGCCCAGGGGAGGTCCCAACTGAACAATGACTAGATATGTAAGACACCTGAGCATGAGCCTAGCCCCAGGCCCCATGTCACTCCTGACTTTAATTGCCCATTGAGGACCTAGCCATTATGAAGCAAATACAAGCTATCCCCAATATAAAAAGGTCTGTGTTCTTGGTCTATAGGAATCTGTGAACAGATCATTAAAGGCACATGGCATGAGTGCTAGGAAGCAGAGAGTGGTGGCCATATGTATAATCACAGCATCTGGGAGGTCTGCATCAGACCATGTCACAAATTAAAAAAAAAAAAAAAAAGCTGTCAAAAATCTCATCATCATGAAGGAAAGCATAACACAGATCTTAAAACAACTGAATAATGGAAAACAACAACAAACACTAAGTGACTCAAATGGAGGATGCAGACAACAGATCCTGTAGCAAAACAAAAAAGGAGCCCGTGATTAAAGCAAAGTAAAATCAGCCAGCAGTGCCAAACCTCGGTTGTTCCCTAGGGAGATACAGTGTTCCGTTTACTGCTATGACAAAATACTAGAGGCTGAGTGCCATATGAAGGGCTGATTATACATCTCAGAGGTAGAATACACGCTTGATATACATGAGGCCCCGGGTTTTATCTCAGTAATCCCCTCCTCAGTGGGGTTTATGTAGCTCACAGTTTCTGAGGCTGAAAGTCCATGTATGGCCAGCTCATCTGTACTGCCTCTAGCTGCATCACAACATAGTTGGTGGCATCAAGGTGGGAGACTCAGAATGACGCAACAAAGCCAGAGACCAGGAAGGGTCCAGACTGACTTTCCGGACAACTCACCCTTATGAGAACCCACTCCAAAACAGCACCAATCCCTAATCTGAGGGTGATGCCCTGGTGACCTAATTGCCTTGTGGTAGGCCCCACATTTTCAAAGTTCCACCCTCCCAACATGGCTGAAAGTTGAAAGTCAAGCCTCCAGCACACAGGCCTGGGATCATGGCAGATAGAGTCTCATAGACCAGACTAACATACTTCTTAATCCATTAAAGGTATATTGCCATTATTGCCTTCCTTTTTTTAAAAATTGTGTTTGATTTTGTATATTGTACATGCGTCTGTGTGTACACATGCCATGGCAATGTATGCAGGTCAGAGGTGGTTCTCTTCTCACCATGTGAGTTCCTGGAATCAAACACAGGTTTCAAGCTTGGCAGCAAGCGCCTTTATCCGATGACCCATCTTCCCAGCCCCATTATTGCCTTCCAAGCTCCTTACTTCCAGATTCTAGACGCAGAACGCAGGCCCTTTGTTACTGCCCCTTCCCATCCCTGTGTCCCAATGCTAGCAAAACTGCCCCTCTCCACAAGCTTGACAGAAGTGAAATATGCCAACAACTACGATCAAATCCCCAGGTCACAAGATACCAGAAGATCGACATCCACGTTCTAGTGTGGGAGCCGCTGCTCACAGAAGCTGCTGAGGCAGACAAGAGCTCCTATCCCACTGCAGAAGCCACTGGAGCCTGCAGAGCACCCAGAGGATCACTGTCACTCTGCTGTGGTTCTGGGATGAGGGGTCAGAGGGGAATGGGAGGGTGAAGAGGCTTTCCCAGCCTCTACAGAGAACACTAGTAACCCCTCTGGGACCAGAGCCTCCTGCCACCAGCTGGGCCTTGTTGATTGTCACTCAACCGGATCACAGCAGACCAGCCCTTCTAAAGACTCCCAAAGGATCCAATAAGAAAGAATTAAGGAACAGAAGAAGGTCAGTGTGTGTTCATGTCCTCTGTGCTCTAGATTTTAACCTCTCAAAGTCCTAAATTGCTAGAGCTCAGACAGTCCTGGTGAAGAGACCACATAAACTGAACCAATGAGATGCTGATGAGAGCCCATGAAACATGCACAACTGTTTGTTGACAACTTGGAATAATCTATGCAGCAGCCTATGTAAATAATACCTTAATACCTTACAGAAATGTCAAAAAAAAAATGTGAGCCACAGATGCCCGGTGAAAGGCAGACACCACTAAATGACAGCACATAAAGCTGAGGTACTTAAAAAGAGAAAAAGCCATAAATCCTCAAGGTTGACACAGTTGGAACTGTCCTCTGAGAAATGGGGCCAGAGAATGAAGGTGTCTTCCTGAGATCTCAGTCCCCAAAGGTCACACGATTACTTTAAGGAGACAAAAGAGTTCTTAAATTAGAATTACGTACACAGGAAGAAAGCCCTCCAGAGTTAGCAATCACCCCTTGACCACTTAGCCTTTGATGTGCAACTGGACCAGATCAGAATCCCAGAAACTCCAGCAGCAAGCTTCACCCTTCTCCCTCCACAGATTTATCATATACCTGACCCAATTTGTGTGTGTGGTTTATACCAAATTAAGAGTGCTGACAGGTTAATTTCCATTTTTTCCTTCTTAATTTTTAGAAATTGTCTTATGTGTGGGGTGTCTTGCCTACACACCTTTGTGCATCATGTGTGTGCATCCGGTATGTGAAGAGGCCAGAAGAGGGTGTCAGATTACCTGGAACTGAAGTTACAGATTGTTGTGAGCCACACACAGTATCATAAACAATAAGAAAATGAATATGATGGATGGAAACTACAAAATTCATAGCAAATGCTGTTTCAGTGAAGGAGGAAGAAAGGGGCCCAAGAGGACTTCGATGTTATAGTGCTTTTTGTTTTCTGAGACAGGGTCTCCTGATCCCAGGCTGGCCTCAAATTGCTGTTTATCAGAGGATGACTTCGAACTTCTGATCCTCCAGCCTCTACTACCCAAGAGTAGTAGAGGGACACCACACCTGGTTGAATTCTTCATGGAAAAAAAAATCTCAACTTCAAGATTATATGTAATTTGTATGGGGACAGTGTTGTCCCCAATCTTGTCTTCACCAGTGTGTCCTAATCACGTGTGGCAAGCTCACACCGACCCACCTCCTTCTCCTCTTCTGCTTCCCACCACACCTCCCAGGTGAGGAAGGCTTGGAGCTTCACATGCCCTCTTTGCCATGCAAATGAACGTTCTAGTTAAAGTTGTCTCATTATACAGCTACAAACTCAAAGACCAAGGAGTCAGAAAAGCCTGAGATACAATCTTTCCACGAGAAGAGCACACCAATGGGTTATCCAGTGCCCATTGGTGAGCCCTGGAACCACACAGACAGGTAATGGTATACAGACTGAGCAGAATATATTTAGGACTATGTAACAACAATGAAAAAGGAGGCCATGAATTTGAAAGAACGACAAGAGAAGTATATGGAAGGGCTTGAAGACAGGAAGGAGAGAGGGAAAATGATATAATTAAAATCTCAAAAATAAATAAGAAAAAGGAAGGAAGGAAGGAAGAAGAAAGGAAGAAAGAAAGAAAGAAAGAAAGAAAGAAAGAAAGAAAGAAAGAAAGAAAGAAAGAAAGAAAGAAAGAAAGCAAAGCCTGCCACAGGCCATCAATCTGAGACCTGACTGGGCATGGATTTCAAAAGGGCCCTTTCCTCCACAGAGTCTATGGGATGGCAGGAGGAATGAACAGCTGACAAACTGGACAGGACATGTTCCCTGCCAGTGTCACTACTTAGATGCACAGAGGAGCTGAGCCAGCCTCACTGACGAGTCATTGGCAAGTGACTGTGGCAGCAGCTGCAAGGTCAAGGGTTATCAAAACACACCAAGGTTTTCCTCCCTCCCACTCATCTTTTCTTGAAAGCCAGATCTGAAAGAAGAAAACTTTTACAAGCAAAAAAAGTATTTGTGGCATACATAAATAAAAACCAACAGAGTGTTTTTTAAGGTGCCTTACAAAAGAAATAGAAAGGAATCATGGCCCCCACAGGCTCTTAACTGATTCTCGAACTGTCCCTCAGGCTGTGAGAAAGAAGCGCCTGGGTTATCTGGTAGGTCACAGAACCTATGCTCTCAGGACAAAGAGGAGATGTAACAGACACTCAGCACAGACCAGAATTTAGTAAATGTCCTGAGATGACTTTATTTCTCTCCTTCCTCACCCCCCACACACATCCTAACTTTAACTCCAGCCAGCAAACCCAAACACAGGCAAACCAAAGCCTAACAACTGTAGCAGGACATCTCTGTAGCAAATGTATTCTATATTGCCCCTACTTTTACAGATGAAGGAAGATCTAGAGAAAAACTTGACAACTGTGTACCACTTATTCCTGTAGCACAGACACTGTGTTCTGGGCCTCTTAGGGACATGTACACACACAAGTGTGTCTGCCCTTGTCCTCAGGGTCCTTGACCAAGGATGGGTCTTAGTTCATGCCCACTTCACACACTTTGAGCTCCACCTTTAGGATTGGGCACAAAGCAAGCATTCACCAGGGGTGTCCCTTAAGGCCTTTAAATACTTCTATTTTTAGTACCTCATTTTGCATAGGTAAATTTTCTGTAACTATAAACTGTCAAGTAAAATCAACAGAAAGATTCTGTGGAGTATTTTTCTAAGTACAGTGGGAAAACTGTCTCTCATGTTTGATACATCAACCCAAACCATAGACCTTTTTGTTTTTGTTTTTTTCCTGACAGAGTTTCTCTATGTAGCCCTGGCTGTCCTGGAATTCAACTCACTCTGTAGACTAGATTGGCCTCCAACTCAGAGATCCACCTGTCTCTGCCTCCCAAATGCTGGAATTAAAAGCATGTGCCACCATTGCCCAGACTCAAACCATAGAACTTAACATGAATAAATAGAAAGACATTAGTGGGGCTGGAGAGATGGCTCAGTGGTTAGGAACACTAGCTGCTCTTTCAAAGGACCCTGGTTCAATTCCTGGCATTCACCTGTTGGCTTACAACTGCTTATAACTTCTGTTCCAGAGGATCCGATGCCTTCTGGCCTCTGAAGGTATGTGGTGCACAAACACACATGCAGGTAAAACCACCATTCACATAAACACATTGGTGTATGACACAACAGGAACCAGATTAGCACATGTTCTCCCCCCACCCCACCCCATGTTACTTATTCACTTAAGAAACATCCAAGCCTACTGTGGTTAAATAGCAAACACAGTGATTTATGACTTCAAGGTGGATGTCACTGGAGGAATGTAAATTGGGACAACCACTTTGGAAAAGTAGCATCACATATGACCCAGGACTATTCATAATTGTCCAAGGTCACAAACAATCCAGATGACCATCAACATTTGACAGATAGTTTGTGGTATGTCCACCCCAAAATGAATCAACTATTATCTCACACCATATAAATTATTCTTTAAAAATCATAGTGCAGGAGCTAGAGTGATGGTTCAATGGATAAGAGCACTGGCTGCTATGACAGAGGACCTAGGTTCAATTCCCAGTCCCCATAAGGCAGCTCACAACTGTCTGTAACTTCAATCTTAGGGATCTGAGACCCTCTTCTGACATCCTTGGGCACCAGGCACACATGTAGTACATAGACATACATGCAGCTGAAATACCCATATGCATAAAAACATACAAATAAAAAATTTAAACACTATAGTACCTGAATTTCCACAATTATCTATATGTCCATGTCTGTATATTTAGTATTGTGTATATATATGATGCAAACCAAAAGACAGATCTAAGCCTCCTGTGGTGGTGCATGCCTTTAATCCCAGCACTCGGGAGGCAGAGGCAGGAAGATCTCTGTGAGTTCAAAGCCAGCCTGGTCTAAAGAGCAAGTCCCAGGACAGTTAGGACTACATAGAGAAACCCTGTCTCAAACAAACAGACAAACAAGAAAACCTACAAGAATGTAGCATAAAGGTGAAAGAGGAATGAACAGCTGTGCTGTTTACAGGTTTGTACTTAGGAGGTGAAAGCCATAGAAAAAGGAGATTATTTCTATTAAAGCCGATGGCTGTCCAGAAAAAGTAGGGGGGCTGGGGGGTGAGGGGAGAAGTAGATGGAGTCTGCTTTTTGGCCTATGAGAATAGATTAGTTACACTTAACATTTTCTCTAAAATACCTCATCAAGTTACCTTTTCAGTGTATTCCTTTATCTTTCTGTCACATTTAAAAGGTTAAGTAAATATGTCATTGACTAGCAGACATTCTCCACTCTGGCTAGCCCAGGGAAAGAACCCTTTGAATATCACTGTTACTCAGCATCTAAGGTCAGGGCCCTCATCTGCCCAATACTCAGCCCAATGCCTCTGGAACAGCAAAACTACTTAATAAAGGTTTTCTATGTAAACCCATGCACTGCCAATATGCTGACATGAACTGTGCTACATGAACCCTTTTCCTGACATTGCTGATTTGAGCTGTGACCCCCCCCCCACTAATGCTTTCCTTTCTGTTGTGTCTCCCCGGTGATGCTATCATAAATAATGAAGCTACCACCTTAAATGCCAGCTCTGTAAGTTTATACCCAGGCCGCCTTGGTTGCTTTAGCAACTATCCCTGCCTTCCACTCCCTCTTGTGTCTCCTCTCAGCAAAGACAATTTGCTGCTGTTGGCCATGCATGTTTGTGTTTTAATAGGAAAGTTTCCATGTTGCACCTGAGAGTAAAGCCAGGCATTATGATGATTCAATTACTTTCAAGTTGTTTGTGAAGGGTTCATTTGCCTGTTGCTGGAGAAATACTGAGCTGCAGTCAGAGTTAACATAATTTTACAACCAATTGTACTTAAAAAGCATACTACCTGTTCTAGAAATTAAATCCCTATAAACAGGAGCAGTCAACTATAAAATAATTTTGTTAACAAATCACTTATGCAAATACACATCTCTATGAAAATGTAGGGAAGGATCCATTCGACACCGACAGAAAGACACAGCCATTCTTTTGAAGATGATTAAAGGAAGACAAGGACCTCATCTGTAAAGTTTTAAGTTTTCATACAGAATGAGCAAAGCCTTTTTTGTGATGCTGGGAAAATATTTTAAAACCATCTTGTTCTAAAACAAAATCCCACATGCATAGACATACACCTAAAAGCTCTCTCTTAACGATAATTTTAATCCCGATGTCTTGAAAGATTTCCCAGATTTAGAGCCTTTAGCCATTTCTTAGGATAGGAGTAAATCTATGAGCTACTCCATTAAGGAATCTCAGAGAATGCATACCTGCAGTCAGCCAGTAGCAAAGATTTCCGAGGAGAACTCAGCTCAGCCGCGCTCCACAAGGATGCTGAGAAGACTCGAATGAAGCCAACTGTCTCCCGTTTTATGGGGGAAAGCCAAAAATACCAAGCAGCTTTTCTCCTCCCCCAGCGTCAGAGGTGAGTCAGAGCTGGAGGCAGGAGTGGGGCCCATGTGTCAAGCCGCCTGTGCAGGGCTCCTTCCTCCCTCCTCCTGGGAATTCTCGGCCCTCATCTGACCTGATGTGAATTCTTAAGGTGTCTCTGGCAAGGAAGACGTGGTTACTCATTCTGGGGGAGCCTCATTCCTCTGTCTCTCAAAGGAACCGAGACTAAGTGCCCTTTATGACTCCACAAAAGACAACGGCAAAATTGCAGCCCTAAACACACAACTTTGCAAAGAAGACATACAGTACCTTTGTTCCCACCGTTTTTAAAGAGCAAGCAATTAGGGGAAAAAAAGTTGCATCTTGTCAAAGGACACTTAGATTTGTGGGGGAAGACTACAGCTGCAGACCACTGACCCTGGCCTCTGTGACCTTTCATTGACCTCAGGGAGGATATTCCGATATTTCATTAAACTTAGAAGCAGCTACCGAGGAGCAAGAATTGCAGGAAACTGCGTTAAAACTCTTGAACCACATTTCATTAAATTCAGTTAAGAATCCAAATCTTTGCCTCCGTTTTTACATCTGCAAAACGGGAAAGCACAGCTTTGCCACCTACCTCTTACAAACCCCACAGAAAACTAACCGGCGAGTATAAGCCAAATGCCGTAGGGCTCTCCCGAGTGGAAAGTACAAGGTGTTGTTTTTTGTATCCCTAGACAGTGAGACTTCTGGTAAACCACCGCGCCTTCCCTTGCCTCCAAGATGCCCAGTTACCACAACATTAGCCGGCGCCACTGGCAACATCCACTTCAATACAAGGTAGTTATACAATCCACGAAAAGCGGCTTCACCACTTGGCTCCCTCCCCTACCCCAAGCTCAGCACAGCTCAACTTCGATCCAAAGCAAGGAGACTTAGGAGAAATAAGAGCCATATGTGAGCACTGCACACACCAATCTACCACCGCGGAGTCACGCTCAAGTTGAGTACTTAGCATCGCAGAAAGCCAAGAGTTTCCAGGGACTGGCGGCGCCGGTCGCGGGTGCATGCTGACGCCCGCCAGCAGAGGTTCGGGGATCCCAGCCTCTCCCACCCTGCGCCCCAAGGCCGCCGGGCACCCGCACAAAGTTTGCAGAACCTAGGGTCGCGCGGACCCGGGACCTCTGGCGTCCCCCGCACTCCGTACCGAGCGTCCCAGCCGCGGTGGCGGCTCTCGGGTCCGTGCTGCTACCCGGCTCGCGGCTTCTGCCCGCGGGCCTCCCCCGCCCTGCGCGCCGCCAGCCTCTTCCGAGCGCGGGCCCGTGGCGGGGACGCGCGTGGGTTCCGGGCGCTGCGCGTGCGCGCTGCGGCGCGGGCGGAGCGTCCCGGCCCCGATGCCTGCTCACCTGGATGCGCTCGCAGACCCCACTACAGCGTTGTCTTCCAGCCCGGCTTCTGGGCTGGCGTTTGTGGGTTCTTTTCCAGATGCAGAGAAGTTACTGCAGGAAAACAAAGGATAAAAGGTGTGAGCATCTCAACCAGTGACTAATCACCACCTCTCAGCCACCCTCGCCTCTTCCCCCGCGCGAGACAGCCTCGGGTGCGGACACAGGGGTGAAGGCAAACTCACTCTTTTTGTTTTGTTTGTTTGTTTGTTGAGACAGGGTCTCACTAAGTAGACCAGGCTGGCCTCAAACTCACTGAGACCCGCCTGCCTCCCGCCTCTGCCTCCCGAATGCTGGGATTAAAGGCTCCTGCCACCACGCCCCCCAACTAACTTTTCTGTCCCTCAACTGCTGGGTCAATTTTGGTGAACAGGTACCTGGAAAACTCCAACAGAAGTAATAAAGACCCCCAAACCATCCACAGCACGCTGACACACTGACAGTGACCATCCGTGCTCCTATACTGCTTGGACTGACACATGGATCCCCTGAAATTTATTTGCTCTCATACTCTCTCTTTTGGGTCTTCCCACCTGTGATGAGTAGATGCACACTGACTTTCTTTAGTTCACCCTGCTCTCCCCTCTACCAGCAGAACTGAGGGAGGACACAGGGGAGGTAGGAAAGACTTCCTGTAGCCTCTGTAGTGAGTCAGACTCTGGGAGTCCTGACTTGGTGCCCGGTCCTGTGCTCTCTGGAGCCATGTCCTCACTGTAGCAAAATAGTTGGCATCAGAACTGCTGAAGTCAAACTGGTAGTCATGGATTTGGAGGACAGAGGAGGAGCACACTGCACTTGGAGTTTGCAGCCTCTGACATCCTCAAGCTTTTTTTTTTTTTTTTTTTTTTTTTTTTTTTTTTTGGCCCTCCCTTCCTTCCTTCCTTCCTTCCTTCCTTCCTTCCTTCCTTCCTTCCTTCCTTCCTTCCTTCCTTCCTGAGATACCTAATCATCACTGGCCAACCAGATTCAGAGTCATTTTGTGGGTGCTGGGATATCTAAAGTTTTGTCTGCTTCCCAGATGAAAATATATCACCAAAGACATTTTAGTGATAATCTGAGGAGAGCTAAAACAGCCTAGACTGAAGGGATTTGATGCCATAAAAAAGCATCAGGGCTTTAAAATTAGGCAAAATTAACCTTTTAATGCAAGAAAAGTAGACTAAATTTAGGCCAAAACACTGAGTTCAAAATGCTTGGGGAAGATATCTTCCTGGCATTATATTCCAGCAGTTTACCTAATGACTTGTTTTTGACATGTCTGTGTAAAAATAGCAAAACGTGCCAGGCATTGGTGGTGCACACCTTTAGTCCCAGCACTTGGCAGACCAGGCAGGGGGAATCTCTGTGAGTTTGAGCACAGTCTGGTCTACAGAGTGAGTTCCAGGACACCCAAGACTACACAGAGAAACCCTGTCTTAAAAAACCAAACCAAATCAAACAAACAAAAAAAAGCAACATCTCTAATAGAAGTGATTGCATGCTGGTTTCATTTCTGCAAGTCCCTCTACAGCAGTGGTTCCCAGCCTTCCTAATGCTGCAGCCTTTTCATACAGATCCTCATGTTGTGGTGATTCCCCCAACCATAAAATTTTTATTATTGTTGTTGTTGTTGTTTTCAAGACAGGGTTTCTCTGTGTAACAGCCCTAGCTGTCCTGGAACTAGCTCTGTAGACCAGGCTGACCTCTAACTCACAGAGATCCACTAGCCTCTGCCTCTTGAGTGCTGGGACTAAAGGCATGCCCCACCACCTCCCAGCCATAAAATTATTTTTGATGTTACTTCATAACTATAATTTTCCTACTATTATGAATCATAATGTAAGGTAGCTCACCCCCCGCCCCGCCACCTCAAAGGGCCATGAGCCACAGGTTGAGATGCTCTGCTACACAGCCATTCAGTCAACTCATGACTCAGGAACAGACACATTCCTGTTTAAATTCCAGCCACATTTGTTTGTTAGGTTCATTTTTTTGCTTTTGTTATTATTTGCATGTGTGAGTAATCTCTAGGTGGTGACAAGGAACAGCTCATTTTCTGTGGACTATAGGAAGGAGCTAAGCCTTCCAGGAAAAGTCATGCTCTAACCCAAGAGGAGGGAGGTAAGCACCTGTGAATAGAGATCCTTCTTTGTGTAGTGTGTGGTGTTGATCTAGAGTTAAGCAGAAGGAATCGCTGTAAAATCTTCTCTGTAGAACACAGGAGCCCCAAGAGCCTCTGTGGCTACTAAACCCTTGATAGACAACCTGTGTGACCAAGGAACTCATTTTAAAATATTAGTCTTTAGTTTTTGGTTTTTTGAGACAGGGTTTCTCTTTATTGCTTTGGAACCTGTTTTGGAACTCACTTTGTAGACCAGGATGGTCTTGAACTCACAGAGATCCACCTGCCTCTGCCTCCTGAGTGCTGGGATCAAAGGCATGTGCCACCAATACCTGGCTTTTGGTTTTTCAATACACTCTTTTCTGTGTAGTCCTGGCTGTCCTAGAACTCGATCTGTAGACCAGGCTATCTGCCTGCCTCTGAGATGTGTCCTACCACTGCCTGGCTTAAAGTTAGTCCTTTTTAATCAATTTAAATTTATTTATTTATAGTACCGATGATTGAACCTAAGGTCCTTGTGCATGGCAGGCAAGCACTGTACCAACTGAACTTTATCTCCCAGCCTGGTAACTTCACATTTATTTATTTAATCTGTATGGGCTTTGCTTACATGTTTGTCTATGTACCACATGGAGGCCTGGTGCCTGCAGAGACACCAGGCAGTGGATTTCTTGAAACTGGAGTTACATATGTTTATGAGACACTATATGGGTGCTGGATGTTGAACCCAGGTCCTTCTCTCCAGCCCCAAAAGAACAGGTCCACCTGCCTCTGCCTTCCCAGTGCTAGGATTTACAGCCTATGCCACAAAGCCTAGGTCACTTCAAATTTAAATAGTTACCTGTAGCAAATGGATTGGCACTTTCTAGACTATAAATATGTTTATTGATGTCAATTACTTTAGGAGCCATTTGCTACAAAAGTACAGGCTGTAGGTGGCCAGCCAGGATTTGGATCCTCCTGGCCACAACCACTTAAGTGGTACTTTGGAGCAGTGCAGTGTCTTCAGAGTGAGATCTGGTTTGACAAGAAATGGAGGCTGAAAACTTACTCTGATTCCACACTGATGTCTTCTCCCAAATATTCTTAGTTACTTGGGCAGTGGCTTCTCTTTAGATTGATTTCTATGTCTATCTCTTTCTCTTTGTTTTTCAAGACAGGTGTTCTCTGTGTAACAGCCTTGGCTGTCCTGTAACTCACTCTGTAGACCAGGCTGGCCTTTAACTCACTGAGATCCACCTGCCTCTGCCTCTGCCTTCCTAGTGCTAGGACTACAGGTGTGTGCCACCACTGCCCAGCTCTATGGGTCTTTTAAAAAGAATGTTTTCAGGCTGGAAAAATGGCTCAGCAGTTAAGAACCCGTACTGTTCTCACAGAGGATCCTAGTTTGGTCCTGGCATCTACATTAGGCAGCTGCCTGCAATTCCAGCTGCATGGGATTCAATGCCCTATTTCAGTGCCCTCTCCTGAACTTCTCAGACACCCAAACACCCACGTGCTCAAACACAGGCACTAATTTTTTAATTAAAAAAGAATGCCTGCATCTTCTATTTATGTCCCTGCCCCTGGTTGACAAATTGGCACAGTTTTGATGTCATCTGTGAGCTGGAAGAACAGCAATGATCAGGGCTCTCAGTCTACAAAGTTTGATTTGGGGGTGCCATAAGGTCTTGTGCCTCACACCATGATTATAGATTATATGGCACTGACTACTATAAAGATGCCAATCCCCTTTGCTAAGCTTTGGCATTTGGCAAGTTTCAAAAGAACAGATGACCAGGTATCTTAGAAAGAAGTCTAGTGAATGTAAAAAAAAAAAAAAAAAAAAAAGAATTATCAGGGCCAGAGTCTCAAGATACATTTCACATTGACAGAACTTTGCCTAAGGCTTGTGTTACACCATAAGATGTAAAATAGCATGTGTACAACTATTATAGAGATTAAATAGATTTTATTACATATAAAAATGCTTTGAGTTTTATTGTCTCCAAAATCAATTTTTCTAATAATAAAGGAACATTCTATTACCCAAGATGAAAAGGAAAATAAGAAAGAGTATCACTAACCATCATTAGTTAACAACACAATGATTAGCATGTGGATGTTTTTACTTTTTTTTTTCCTGCTTTTGGTTTTTTCTTGAGACAGGTCTCACTATATAGCCCTGGCTGTCCTGGAACTCCCGGAGATTCTCCTGCCTCTGCCTCCCAAGTGCTGGGTTTAAATGCATGCCTCACCACACCCAGCAAACTAATTTCTGTGAAACTTGGACTTGAACCCAGAATCCTCAGCTCTCCAGGCCTTATCCTTTAGGCCACTGGCTCACCATGCCTTTTCCTGTTTGAGATTTTCTGTTGTTTTACAGTTACAGTCCTGTAAACCATTGTATGACTTGTAAGCTTCTTGAGGTAGGCAGTATGAGGGACATTACAACATACCTAGAATAACTAGGTAATTTAAAATCTGTCCCAACTCTCTGGCCTCAATTCAATGCTAGGGCCTGTGGTGATAATGCAAGATTCCAAAATAAACAGCATCCTTGAAAAAGTCATACTTGCCTTAGTATCTCTTTTGGATCTTAGTGTGCCCTGTGTGACCCTGAGTGATTTTCAACATGATCTGAATTATGATATACAAGTGTAACTTCTTGTTCTTACTTGGTTTTATACAGCTAAACTATCAAAGTTTCCATGCTTTTTCCCACTTAGTCTTTTCGAAACCCAGCCACATTTCAGATTTGAAGAATAAAGAATCTAGTCTAAGGTTATGTTATTACTAAACAGTGAACAAGGGAACTGAATAAGGGGATGGTAGCAAAGGCTGGCAATCCTAGTGAGAGGCTCCAAGTGACCAAATCAGACTGAATTGGTATCGAACAAGCTCAGGATTATTGGTGCAGCTCTCTGGAGAGGTTCACCAGTCCCAACTCAAGATCAGAGAAGTTGGGCGCCTGTGCCAAGATGGATAGTTCTTATAGTCCCGGCAAGAGGAAGGGTCCTGGTGAATGCCTGGTGGATGTTTAGGAGAGGGGTTGGCCCCACCAAGAACTCCATTTTGGTACCATTTGGGTAAGAAGGGCTTTACAAAATGCAGGCCAAGTTGTAGCAAGCCAGAGTGTGAGTCTTTTCTGTCCTGCCGTCCCACCCTAATACCTAGAATTTGAGAGGTAGAGATAGGAGAATGGAGTTTGTCAGCCCCAGCCTCAGAACAAGTTTGAAGATCAAAGAATGCACCACATACAGTATTCCCCTCCTCCTGTTATTTGCTGTATAAACTCTTCATTTAAACACCAGTGTTGGCTGAAGAGATGGATGAGTGGTTAAGACCACACATTGTTCTGCAGAGGACTGGGTTGGGTTCAGTTCCCAACACACAAATAGTGGCTCATAACCATCTATAATTCCAGTTCCAGATCTGACATCCTCTTCTGACTCCATTTGCACCAGGCACATACATACATGCAGGCAAAATAATCATACACACAAAATAATAAAATAGATAAATCTAAATTTCTAAATTATTTTTTTTTAAAGCTAATGAAAAACTAAGATGATTGCCCCAAAAGAACAGTTACCTGCAGTGGTAAGAATATCAGAAATGGGCTGGGCGTTGATGGCACACTCCTTTAATTCCAGCACTTGGGAGGTAGAGGCAGGTAGATCTCTGTGAGTTCGAGGCCAGGCTGGTCTACAGAGCGAGTGCCAGGATAGGTTCCAAAGCTACACAGAGAAAGCCTGTCTGGAAAAAAAAGAAAAAGAAAAAGAATACCAGAAATCTCTCTCTCTCTCTCTCTCTCTCTCTCTCTCTCTCTCTCTCTCTCTCTCCCTCTCTCTCTGTTTACACACCTGCTCTGTAGACCAGGCTGGCCTTGAACTCACAGAGATCTGCTTGCCTCTGTCTCCCGAGTGCTGGGTTAAAGGTGTGCACTACTAACACCCGGCGAATACCAGAAATGTACCAGAAATGTACGAGACAGCTTTTCTTTGTTTTGTTTTGTTTTTTGGAGTAGGGTTAAGGTCTCACTATGCACTCCTGGCTGTCCTGCAACTTACCTTGTAGACCAGGCTGGCCTTCTGCCTGCCTCTGCCTCCCTAGTGGTGGGGAGTAAAGGTGTGCACCACCACGCCCCACAAGAGACACCCTTTTAAAAACATCTAAGATAATTAATGGTGCTTTACACAATTTCCTAAAACACCAGAAGAGGAAAAACCCGGTCCTGCTCAAGAGAAGCAGATGCACACGTCAGCTTTGGAGACTCCCCTTTGGTTATGAAATACGATCTGTATCATCTCAAGCTGCTGAATATTTAAATGAAAGACGTGAGTGGCAGGACAGCAGAGGTTTTTGGCTGCTTCCACGGCACCTACTGAGCTGCTCATCTGCTCTTTGCTTTGCTAAACACTAGCAAATCTGTTACAGGAGGGCTGGAAGACTCCAGTACTTCAACAGGCCCAAGATGCATACTTCCTTGTAAACAGATCCTCAGTGCAAAGCCCTGAGGCCCTGTCTGACTACACCCTGGATGCTAATTAGGGGTATCACCTTTCATCCTAGGCCTCTGGGCTTCCTGCCTCTTCATCCACCCCATCTTATTACATGAGCTGGAAATCCAATGCTTCACCCCCACCGGTTTCCATGGAGATGCAACAGTTTACTTTTTTCTTCCCAAGTCTAAGGCATAGTTATTTTTAACTGGAAAACTCTGAGCCAGGTCACAGCTGGGATCTGGATGATGCAATGACGTCTATAGCTACCCTTCTCTCTCCCACAAACGCCTTCTTTTCTGCAGTTGTTGGGGGCGGAGGCGCTCCTGGGAGACTTTGAAAAGCTGTTTTTGCTTTGGTTCACGAAGTTAAAATCCATACCTTGACTTAGAGCTGGCAGGCATTCTCAATCTGAAGCTCTGCATGACCAGAACCTGGCAAAGATGTTCTTGTTGGGGTGGGAAGCCAGGTGAGGCTGACATTGCTTAGGTATCTATGGCTGGGCCCAGGTCTGGCAGATTGGCTATTTGCTGTAGCTTGCCTTGGTGAAGATGAGGCTTGTAAGGGGGACAAAGGTAGAAACAGGTGGAGAAGCTAGTGTTCACATCTCCAGCACAAGCTGCAGATCACCAGGATACCTTACTGTCTACCCATCTTGCTGGAGACCCTTGGTCAGTCCACCTAACACCAAGGCCCTTCGTTCCCTGGAGCTGGGCTTATCAAGGTCCTTCTGAATGTTTCAGTTCCTTAGGGTTTTCCTTACTCACCTGGGAACTGCCCCATTTCACTCTGACATCTCTCTAAGATTATTACAAAAGACTACAACAAAAACAGACTTCTGGGGCTGGAGAGATGGCTCAGAGGTTAAGAGCACTGGCTGCTCTTCCATAGGACCTGAGTTCAATTCCCAGCAACCACATGGTGGCTCATGTCCATCTATAATATCTGGTGTTCTCTTCTGGTGTGCAGGTATACACGGAGGCAGAATGTTGTATATATAATAAATAAACTAAAACAAAAAAAACCAGACTTCTGGGCAGCCATACACACAGGTGATACTGATTGCACACATTAACTTCTACTGTCCACAACTCATCATTGCTTTAAAATACATTTCGTTGTTCTTTTAAAGGAATTTCTTAAATGAAGAGTGGTCAGAGAAAGCAAACCAATAGTTTTCTGTTGTTCGGTGAGAAAACTGATTACTCAGAAATGGGGGGGGGGGATGTATTCCACACAACCCTCCAAGGAGAAACATTAGACATGTCATGAGCTGGAACTTGGCTATCAGCCTGCCAAGATGATAGCATTTCAATGTTTTAAGAAAGGGTTGGTTTGCCAGGCAGTGGTGGTGCACGCCTTTAAACCCAGTACGCAGGAGGCAGAGGCAGGTGAATCTCTGTGCGTTCAAAACCAGCCTGGTCTACAGAACTAGTTCCAGGACTAAAACTACACAGAGAAACCCTCTCGAAAAAACAAAAAAGAAAGGGTTGATTTAAGTGCGTGTATATGTTCATATGTGCACAGGAGCACGCAGAGACCAGTGTCTTCACCTTGTTTTTTTGAGACAGAGACTCTCAATGAAGCTGGAACTCACCCATTTGGCTAAACCCATTGGCCAGCAAGCCTCCCTGAATCCTCCACTGCTTCCCCAGCACCAAGATTACAGACTCATGTTTTATGAGTTTTATGCTGATGCTGGAGATCCAAACTCAGGTCCTCATCCATGCAAGCACTTTACCAAATGTCATCTCCCCAATCTTTATGTATTGGTTTTCTTTTTCCTTTTTTGGAGATGGGGGTTTTATGTAGTTCAGGCTGGCCTTTAACTCCATATGTAGCTCAAGATTGACCTTGAAGTTCTGGTCCAATCTCTACCTTTCTGAATCTTGAAATTACAGGTATGCACCACTACTCCAGTTGTGATAGGCAAACATTCCACCAACTAAGCTATGCCTTCAGTCCTATGGCATCTTCTCACACTTCCTAAGATGCTGATTTTTTTTCTATATTAACTATAGACCAAGGCATATTAATAGGTCAAGACCTCAGACCACAGAAGGTCCTGACTAATACAAACTGAAAAGGTTTGCCTGGTAAAGAATGCAAGGTTAATTCAACCTAACAATTGAGTCTGATGCCAAAGAAATCTACCACCTGTACTCTGAAGTAGACAATCAAGTGCATCAGAAGCAATTATCTGGCCTTAGAGGATACAGGACAAGTATTCTGGCAAAGCACAGGGTTTTCAAATGCAAGTCCAGTTCGGTGACCTTCAAGGCTACATCTGTTTTTTTTTTTTTTTTTTTTTTTTGTATTGGGTTTTAAAGCTTTTAGAAATCACTATATTCTTAGCTGTATTTCATTCCTATTCTAAATAGGAAAAGGGACCTAGAAACATGATGCCTGTGTAACAAGAAACTCATCATGAGGAGAGAATTTTAATGTTTTAATGTCAGATGCAAAACACTCATCTTTCCTGCAAGTATCTATGTCACTGAGTGGGATGCCTGGTCAAGGAAATCAATGGGCAGTTAGTGCACTTCCACCGCAGAACATCTAACACTGGAAGCCGAGACAACAGGCAAACAAGAGCTTCCCTGCCATTAGATAGGGAAACTGCCTATGCAAACCAAGTTGGCCTCTAATTTGCAGCCATCCTTCTGCCTCTGCCTCCTGAGTGCTGGATTACAGCCATCACTGCATTTCACCTCTCTCTGTGTTTTGTCTTTCAAGACAGGGTTTCTCTGTGTGGCCCTAGCTCTTCTGGAATTGAACTCACAGATCTTTCTGCCTCTCCCTCCAGAGTGTCGGGATTAAAGGCACCAGGGCCCAGCTGCTCTTCACTCTTGTATGGAATTCCCCAACTAAATTCTATTTGAATGACTATGACTATTCTGGCTGCTCTGACTACTTTAGCTAAGATCCTGTTCAATTTCCTTAACATTTATAAAAGGGCTGGTGTCCCACTTGAAAAAAAACAAAAAACTTTTTTGGGGTGTTCTGAGAGAGGCTGTCTACCTGTGGCTAAGTACAATTGACAGGAAAACAATACATACAGGCTAGCAATTCAAACATAAAAAGCTATGTACATTACAAGTTATACAGTTGGTTTTCGTGTACTTTGTGAACGCAGTATATATCTTGAAGGTATTCCCAAAGGTGTCCTTCAAAACAGATGAATTAGTAGACACAGTGGATCATAACTATGATTCCAGTATCTGGAAGGCAGAAACATCGGGGACTAGAGTTTGAGAGAGTCAACTCTTTTTTGCACTGATGAGGGATAGGAGAAACCTCTATCAATATAGCTGGCTTTCAGCCAACCCTATGTGGATGCAGAGAACCATGCAATGTTAATGAAGTCTCTTGCTGGTACTAGGTAGCCTTGTCTAGGTGTTAAGAATATAGATGGAAATAAAAACAGCCATATCAAATTCAGTAAGTGCTTTTCTAAAATAAATACAAAAGATAAAGATATAGTGACTCCTCTCAAGGGACTCTTAGACTGGAATGTAGCACTTGCCAGGCAAGAGCATGGCCTGTTCAACTTCCAGATCCTTGGGGAAAAAAGTCTCTCAGCATGAGCATGGAAGCACACACCTATAATCTCAGCAACCGATCGACTGAGGCAAAAGGATTACAAGTTTGAGACCAGCTTGGGCTACATAGTAAGACCATGTCTCAAAATGAAAAAGGAAACAAATACCCCCAAAAGCAAGCAAGCAATTCCTTATTCAAAATACGGCTAGACCTTTGAGAAATTTCAGAATACAAGGCTTGAAATTTGACAAAATTGGACTCTTCAAAGCAATAGTAACTACGCCTTTAATCCCAGTACTCAGGAGGCAGAAGCAAGCAGATCTCTGTGAGTTTGAGGCCAGCCTGGTCTACAGAGCGAGTGCCAGGATAGGCTCCAAGCTACACAGAGAAAACAACAACAAAAAGCAATAGTCAGCCTACTTCCTAAAGCCTAGTGATCTGCAATGATAGCTTTCTCTTTCCATTGCTATTTCCCACCTTGTCTGTTAATCCCTAAGTGCTCTCCAGCATGCAAATTGCTTCTCAGGTTTCAGTCTGTCCTACCATCCTCCAGTTCTGGACGGCCACAGCTGCCCCTTGTGTGCTAGCCAGATCTCTTGGCGGTTTTCCTTACTCCCACTGCTGCCCACACGCCATCCTCCACACCTCCCTGTCTAGAACAGTTTCCCACTCCCATCTGCCATTTCCCCCACCTCCTTTTGATTTCATCTCTGCTTCAAAAGCCCTCTTCTCCCAGGAAGCTTTCCTTAATCAAGATGAAAACCCTTCACACCACAACAAATACTACCAAACACTGAAGTCTAACATGTCCTAAGTCTCAGACCAGTGATTACCCTTCATGGTGGGATGGAATCTGTTTGTAAGCAACCAGTATTGGTGGTGGTGATAAAATGCATTTTCAAAGAAGAATGCTTACTAAAGACAGGAAATCATTTCCACAAGTTGTCTTTTTTTTTATTGAGAATTCTTTCTAATATTTTGATTATTTATCCTCCTCCAACTCCCCCATATTCTACACACCTCCCCACCCACCCAATTTCATGTTCTCTTTCTTCCTCCTTCAACAACAACAAAAAAAAGAAAAACAAACAAAAAAACCCCAGTTAAGACAAAAAGTTGTCCTTTTTAAAGAAGGGAAGTTATGGGACTACTCTCAGATCCATTCTTTATGTCCAGCAGGGTGTTTAGCCAGTGAAAGTGCTCACTGCAGCAGCCTGATGACCTGAGTTTGATCCTCAAAACCCATAGTGGAATAAAAGAACTGACACCAGAGCGTGGTCCTTTGACTCTATATACACACATGTGACATAGCCAGGCTGCCTGCCCTGACCATATGAATTTTAAAAAAAGTACTATTTTCTCAATCTCTGGATACCCATTAGCAAGTTACAAGTCCTAACTAGATATTTGAATGTTAAAGGAGTTAAAGAATTAGCTATTGGAGGTGATTTATGCAGATTCTAAAAGTTATTCCCACCTGCACCTTTGCTTGCAACAGGCATGAGATAACCATGACTCTGAGTTTGGCTTCTTATTTTGCTGAAGGCTTGAGTACCATGTTTCAGATGTGGTGGAACTACTCATCCTCACAGCCAGTGAGTCTCATACGAAGCAGCTTTACTTGTGTTTGAAAAGCAGCTTTTATTGCAGGCTAGTCTTTCACCACTGAGAGATTAGGGTTCAGGTCTCAACTGAAGCAAAGCTGAGTTAGTTGCATCATCTCCATCCTCATGGGCCTGGTATCCTGGGAAACTCAGGGTGACAAGGTGAGACCAGGACACAGGACACACGTGTAAGCAGAGACAGTGCAGTGTGTTGAGGCGGGCATCCAACAACCCAAGTGTGCTTTAGTTACCAGAATATCTGACACACCCACAAATTAAATAGCAAAACATTTTAATCCATTAATTCTAAAAATAACAGAGACATTTTATATCCGGTGCCACCTCCTCAAGAGTCTACTGCAGATCAGACAGCCAGACTGCAAAGTACAAAGCCAGACACAAAAGTTAAAAATGCAGCTTGAGACAGACCATCACGGGGAGATATTCCACCTCTTCAGCTCATAAACTAAGACGTCAGCTTAAAAAAAAAAAAAAAATCCTTGAAAGAAAAGGTTTTCCTGTGCTTTAAAAACCCTCCTCTTTATTTAAAATCTATCTGCAAAATGAGAAGGCATAGAGTCAGCGAGCTTCACTCTCAAGTGCAAGGATCTGGGCTGGACTCCTGGGATGAAATGCTGTGTCGTGGCTTGGCTTGGTTCTATTTTCACCAAAGCCATGATGTGAGGTACTATGGTTCTTGTCTGAGTTACAAGAGGTGCTAGGAAAGAATGCCCACTCATGTTTAATAATAACTAGGTGAGCACACACACTGCATCACTATTCCCACAACAGGAGCACTTTACAGCAAGGCAGAGAAGAAACTGATGCACTTGGAGTCCCCGAGTCTTTCCTTCTTTTCACAATAAGAATCCAACTCAAACCCAAGTCTCCAACATGTGTACATTGACCTTTGACCCGCCGCATTCCAAACTTCTGGTTTGCATTGCTAAGCAGAGACTCAGGCTTTGGTGATGTACCCCTCTCGGATGAGGAAGTCATAGATTTTCCGGGTTTTGTTCACGTCTATCTTGATGAGTGCTCTTGCCTGTGCCAGTCTCAAGCCTCCTTGCTTGTTACACTCATTCAACAGAGCAGATTTATATTCTAAATAGGCTCCAGGTACCAACCTCACCACCTGACAGAGCTGTAAGACAGACAAATTTAATAAACAATGACATCTGTCATTCTCACAATTTACCCAGAAGGTATAGCAATCCCAAGAGAAAAGGGGGGAGGGGGTTTGGTAGGTAAAGGCAGTTGCCACCAAGACTTGACAACTCAAGTTTGATCTCTAGGATCCACATGGTGAAAAGAGAAAACCAACTTCTTCAAATTGTCTTCTGACCCCCACATCATCCTGTGGCACATACATGCCCTCCCTTCCCCCCACAACCAAAAGAAAATGTATTTTTAAAAAAGTGACATCAACCTCCAACTATTTATGGGAGTTGTTGAGTGGCTGGACCACATTCCACTTCCTCTCTTCTCAGTAGACAGACACTGACTAAGAAAAAGGCGCGTGTGATATCAGCCAGGAGAACCTTCAACAAGCGAAGGCTGGCTCAAGGGTCTAGTTCAGTTAGGGAACAAATAAATACATGTCCCTGAGGAGGCGCCAGGCTTGCCCAGGAGTTGAGTGCTAAATGCCTGGGGTTGTCACCCAGCACCTTTCTGACAATGACAGTCAGGGAGATGACACAGAGCACAGCAGGGCATTGAGGGGTGGTGGCATTGCAGGTGCCTAGACTCCTAAGTGTAAATCACATTGTTGGTACTGGCAGAAGAGAGTAGCCTTTGGTTTTTTCATCTCCTACCACGGGGAGGAAGCCATCTTTACTGCTAATGCAGAAAGTAGATTCAGTTCAGTTCACCTGCCATTATCAGCAAGGAGCAGTTTGAGTCCTTATCATTTGGGTAAGCAGTAAAAAGATGTTTGGGATTCCAGACTATTCAACACATAACAATGAGGAACTAGTTTGTGACTTTCTCCAACGCACACTTCTTTCTACCCCAAAAGAAATGTTTATTTTTTTTCTGATGGGTAAAAGACTAATCACAGTACACTGTGACTTCTTAGTGTCTGACATGAGCAGATGCTATGGACCAACAGACAGGGGACACAAAGAAACTGCAAAGGAATAAGATGAGCTCCTCTTTTGTTACACTTTGGGGGGGTTTTTTTGGTTTGGTTTTTTTTTTTTTTTTTTTTTTTTTTTTGAGACACGGTCTCCTGCTTGTAGCCCAGGGTTGCCTCTGAACTTACTAGATAGCTGACAGCTGCGGATGTGCCTGAGCACATCCTCTTGCCTCCACCTCCCAAGTGGTGGGATTACATGTACTACCCAAGAAGACTTTTATTTGTTTTGAGATAGCCTCTTCACTGTGTGGCCTAGGCCGACCTCACAGTCTCCCCCATCTCAGGCTTTCAAGTGCTAAAATTAGAGACCTAGACCACACCTGACTAGATGTGCAGATTTAAGTGATAGAAACAGACAAAAGCAATACAGAGATAGCTCAGTGATTACAATGGTAAAGAAGGTTATGGTACTTTTCAAAATCAGTATGTTGTAGGTGTGTTTGTGTGTGCACGTGAGTGCAACTGGGAGGCAGAGGCAAGCAGATCTCTGTTGAGTCTGAGGCAAGTAGCACTACACAGGGATTTAGTTCTAGGCCAGTCAGTGTTACATAGTAAGATCCTGCCTCAAAAGTAAAACTAATGTGCAACTATATATGGCACTGAATTATTTTCCTTATGCTTATCAACATGCTATGGGGACAATTACAAAAACATTTTAAGTGATGGCTACATTGCTGGAGTAAGTGCAGAACCTCTCAAAGCAACCATTCTATTGGGAAAGTCCTATTTTCTTTTTTCCTTTCTTTCTTCTTCTTCTTCTTCTTCTTCTTCTTCTTCTTCTTCTTCTTCTTCTTCTTCTTCTTCTTCTTCTTCTTCTTTTTTTTTTTTTTTTTGGTTTTTCGAGACAGAGTTTCTCTGTGTAGCTTTGGAGCCTATCTTGGCACTTGCTCTGCAGACCAGGTTGGCTTCGAACTCACAGAGATCTGCCTGCCTCTGCCTCCTGAGTGCTGGGATTAAAGGCGTGTGCCACCAACGGCCGGCATGGCAAAGTCCTATTTTCATGTAAAAGCAACTTTAGGTCTAAAAAAAGTTTCACTTACATAAAGCATCGAGTGGAGTGTCAGCCACATAAATGCTCAATAAATGACAGCTACTGCTATTATTTAATTGCCACTGTTGCATGCACTTCTCTCTAAAAGGGGAAAGGTAGCTTTGAGATGAAAGGAATTTTCTGGCGCTTACCAAAGTTAGCTCTTTAGCTCTTAGACTTCTCAGACAAGAGCTGTGCACATTAGACAAGTGAAGTGAAATAGGCTTGATGATGTAATAGGCTCAATGAATTAATCAGCCCCTCTTTCTTTCCTCTAGTTCCCCTCCCTTTATTACCTCCTTTTCTTTTTCATTGAGTTTCTCTGTACCAGGGAGGCCAGTGAGGTTCAAAGGTGGTGCACTTCGTCTTCCTATAGACACAGATGCAAAAGGAGAAATATTTCACAGAGGTGTAACTGTTCAAGTATAAAATAGGAAGCCTAACCTACTCCCTTAGACTGGTTTAGCCAGCTCCTTGGTCACTGTAGTGGTTTAATTGAGAACAGCCCCCATAGGCTGATATTTAAATGCTTGGTCCCCAAATGGTGGGACTATCTGGGAAGGATTAGGAGGTGTGGCCTTGACAGAGATGTGTGTGTGTGTGGGGTGCACTCTGAAGTTTCAAAAGCCTCATGATATTACCAGTGTGCACCATGCTTACTGAACAGAGATCAAGATGATGGCCCTCAGCTGTTCTTGCTGCCATGCCTTTGCTCTGGTTCATGGACTCTAACTCTTTGCAACCATAAACCCAATTAAATGCTTTCGTTTAGAAGTTGCCTTGGTCAAGGTGTCTGTCTTATCATAGCAATAAATAAGTAACTAATACAGTCACCACAGCATTCATTTGAAAATAAAAATAACAATCAATGTGCTCTCTGTTCTGTTGAAATACAAATATGATCATGCTCACCTTCATATCAATAACCACTCAGCACAGTGGAGGAACCTAACTGTGGGAGGAACCTATCTGATCCTCCCACATAGGAGACTCTAAACTCTGGAACCCAGATGCTCATACAGTTTAGAAAGGTTATATTCTATGTCTCTGGACAGCTGACAAATAGAAATAGGAATTCTGCAGGAGAGAGATTCTTCCTTGTCACTAGTCTCCAGCAGGATAAGGCAAACATGGTAATTAACCAAGTACTATGTACCTTCAGATCAAAGGCAGAGTCAGGCCACCAAAGCTCTGTTTATTTTTTCTTTGAAAAGAAGCGACGTTTAACTGAAAGATCCATACAAGACAAATGCTATATTTGCTATATGGCAAAGCAGAGACTAATGTCAACTTCCTATCTGAGAAAAAAACCCGAGCAGGAGGCAGCTCTGGACGTGCCAGGCCAGACCAGTATATAAACATGAATGCACAAGAGCTTCTCCTTTAATGGATGATGATGATGATACGTCTGTGTGGTGCACAGGCCACAGGTCAGACCACAACTGTGTGGTGTCAGTGCTCTCCTTCTGGCCTACTTTTCCAGGGTTCCATGGATGGAACACAGGTTGCCAGCCTTGCATAGCAAGCATCTTTACCTGCTGGGTCATCCCATGTGCCCCTGGTTTTATCCTGAATAGATGCTTGGGATGAGTGATCAACTGGGGACTGATAGAGTGGGTTAAGTTTTGTGGGGACTGCCACAGGAATGGGGCAGAAGGAAGAAAGGACTGCTCAAGTTGTTCTGGAGAATCTGATTCTTGGGGACATCAAAAATGCTAAGAAATGAGGCTTAAAAATGGAGATAAGGGGCTGGAGAGATGGTTCATCGGTTAAGAGCACTAACTGTTCATCCAGAGGTCCTGGGTTTAATTCCCAGCATCCACATGGTAGCTCACAATCATCTGTAATGAGATCTGGTGCCCTCTGTGGGCAAGCAGAGCATTCATACATAAAATATAAATAAATAAACATAAAAAAATGGAGATAAAATCATGAGCTACCTCACAAGTCTCCCAAGGCTAGGCTACAACCAGGGATGGTGGGCTCCCAATCTTTTACTGCCTGAAGAGCACAGATTCAGAGCATAGAGGGGAGCCAGGAACTCAAACACAAAGAGAAAGAAGGCAGGCCAACATCAGCCTGGGAGGAAATGGTGAGCTGCACGATCATTTTAATTAGCCAGTATTAAGTTTTTTAATTTCTATGTTTAGCAAGAAGGGAGGTTTGAAATAAGAAGTTTACAAAATAAAACCTGGGTTCCAATGTCTTCGTGGCTCCTTAAAAGGCTCTCTTCCCTCTCAAGTATCAATAACGACTTGAGGGGCTGGAGGCAGTTTAGTGGTTAAAAGCACTTGCTGCTCTTGCAAAGAATCCAGGTTCAGCTTCCAGCACTTTATTTGGCAGCTCACAACTGTCTGTAACTCTAGTTCAGGGATCCTGATGCCCTCTTCTGGCTTCTGCACACATGTGATACACACATATAACTCAGGCATACAGACATAAAATATATCTTTAAATAAAAAAAGAATTACTTGAAACAAAGAAAAACAATTAACCAGTAAATGCCTGAGCACTTAGATCCTTAATTTAAGGAGCCTTCTGTTTTGTTTGAGACAACGTCTCACTATGTAGCCCAGGTTAGACCCAAACTTTCTATCCTCCAGACCCAGCCTCCCTAGTACTGGGATTACAGGTATGTGCCATCATAGCAAGTGATACTGAGAAAATTTCAAAGATCTGTTGTGACAAAGAATGTGAACTGGTAACTGGATCAGGTTAGACCACTATGCTTCTTATGGTGGAGTGGTCTAGATGATCAGATTAGGGGAAATGCTGTCATATGAGGCAGGGGTGAATGGTGATCAGGACAACTGGCAAAGAACAGCACAATTTGGCTCATGAACTTCATACTAGTATCTCCCCAAATATTTAGTCACAAACAACAGTCACCAGGAATCATCAGATACATTGGCTTAGTCTTGTTCTGTCAATTAATCTCAAAATAGGACATACTCAAAAGAGGTAAGCTCAGAAGCAGAGATTTCCTTAAGTCGCTCATTACAAGAAATCCTTGAGTTTCTGGCAAATGACTTGCTGCTCAAGTCAAATACAAAGCTCTTCATGTAGCAACCCCAAAGCACACTGCAACTCTGCCACAGACACAACTCCAGTCCTGACTGTAAACATCATAAATTACAAGAGCATCCTTCTGAGTCCTGCTTGAGACAAGGCCATCCCTGTCTGACCATGAAGTCTGACAGCATGTTGAGTATCCACAAACCATTTCAACAGCTGATTACCATCACTCCACAGAAGGAGGGGAGCTGTGTTACCATAACTAGCCCCCCATGTAAACATCACAGTCCACACTTGCTCTGGGCAGGGGGATGGTTCAGTGCTAGAGGATACACATGCCCAGTATTTGAGAGGCCCTGGTTTCAAACTCCAGTGCTAAAAAAGAAAAAGACAAAACAAACAAAACAAACAAACAAAAACAAAACAAACAAACAAACAAACAAACAAAAACATCCCCACAAAAACCCCTGGGAATAGCCTGAGAAATCATTACCTGAGTTTGAAGCCGTCAGAACAGAAGGACTCAGCCCAGAATCACTAAAACAAAAAGGAATTTAAACTTAGGTCCTATCAAAGAAGGCAATTTCTAAAATCCCCTCATAGGACCGGGAGCATTTATCAGGAAGATCACCCAAGAAAAGCTATGGTGAGACTGCATGCCATTTCATAGGACATCTCACTGTACAGGAAAGAAAATGTATTCCAAAGGGGAAAACTTCCCTCGGCATTGCTAAGGGCTCTTAATGGGGACATCACCAAAGCCATTTGAAATTTTAACAAAAACCGCACCAGTGGGGAGAGACATGGGTGAGACATCTAAGTGGGTGAGACAGGGTTTCAGTGTGCACCCTCCGCTGGCCTGCAACTCACAGTGGCATTCCCTCCCACTCCAGAGCACAGAAATTACAGTTGTGCACCACCACAATCAGCTTCAGGTTCACTTTTTTTTTTGAGGGGAGGGAGTTTCTCTGTGTAGCCTTGGCTGTCCTAGAACTTGCTTTGTAGATTAGGCTGGCCTTGAACTCACAGATATCTGCCGGTGTCTGCCTCCCAAGTACTGGGATTAAAGGTGTGTGCTACCACCGCCCACCCCAATTTCGTTTCTTAAATCTGCCAGTACTACATTGTTTCTAGATGTACTGGTAAGAATCCTTACTACTCTAACACACAGAACACACACAAAAGTGTCCAAAAATACATGTGAAGGCCCCAGTATCCCAGAAGGAGTGCTTCCTTCGGCCCACCCTAACTGCGCACATGTCAGCCTGCCGGCGGAGCCACTGCTGGCACGCACTACTGTCCTGGATGTACTGGAGAACTTCTGAGAGCATGGTGCGTTTGAGGCGCTCCTCCTCTCTAGTCTTCTTCAGGTGATCGTATGTCCTGGCACCTGGAGGGATAAAAGACACTTGATTTCAAGGATATCACAACAGAGCCAAAGGGCCTGCTAAGTGAGCTCAGCCAATATTGGTCACTACAGATTTTTCCAGGAGCCAAGTGTATGTCTGAGTCAGAAATATGTCGTACTTGGTTCTTGTTCTACTTCTTCCATTTATGAGTGGATCTGACCCAGGGTTCCGAACATCCTAAGATAGTGCTATTCCACTAAACTATACAATCAGGTATATACTTGAGGACATGAGGACATACACTCTTCCATCAAAACCAGTTTGGATTACAAAACAGAAAATCCCTCTTTGTACTGCAACTTTCCTGTTTCACAGAGGCACAGAAAGCAGCACTAGGCAACCAGACTGAGTTATCAGAGTCCATATATGTATCTTGGACAACAGAAGAGTTACCTAGTGCTTTCTATACATTAGTAAAGTCACACAGATTTCAGACTACCATACCAGTGGCCCTCACCAATTCTAAAGAGACTCAAAGAGCTGATAAACAGAGAAGCCAGAACACAGCCATAAGCAATCCAATCTCTCATTGGCTTGTTTATATAGTGCTGTGTCTGAACACAGGGCCCTGCATGTGTGGTAAGCAATCTAACACTAATGGACACTCCCAGGCCTATGCTGCCAAGTCAGAGCCATTCTTTATAACCTGGCTCTTCTATTAACTAGCTTTTTAATCTCTCTCTTTTTTCTTTTCTTTTTTTCCCAAGAGATGGTATCTCTGTGTAGCCAGGCTGTCCTGGAACTCATGGATAACCACTTGGTTCTGCCACCCAAGCACTGGGGTTAAAAGCATGAGCCACCACTGCCCGGCTTTTTAATCTCTTTGAACCTTGAGTCCTTTGTTAAATAGAAGTAATGGTATCCCTTAAGTTTGTCATGAAATACAATGACTTGAAGGTGAAATGTATCCCATAGACCTGGTACATGTTAAATAAATGTTAGATATTTACTTCTATTAATAAAATTATGACCAGCCGGGTGTTGGTGGCACAGGTCTAATCCCCAGCACTCGGGAGGCAGAGGCAGGTGGAACTCTGTGAGTTCAAGACCAGCCTGGTCTACAAGAGCTAGTTCCAGGACAGTCTCCAAAGCCACAGAGAAACCCTGTCTGAAAAACCAAAAATAAATAAATAAATAAATAAATAAATAAATAAATAAATAAATAAATAAAATTATGACCAGAACCTTAAGTAAACTGGATGCAAGCACATTAGATCAAGTAAAAGCCTAGTAAACAAAAATGATCATATGTATAAATAAATTTTAAAAGGTTGAGGTTAAAACCCGGAAAATAAGAATCACACACCCCACCCCACCTCACTCCTGTGTGTGTGTGTGTGTGTGTGTGTGTGTGTGTGTGTATGTGTGTGTGTGTGTATGTGTGTGTATGTATGTGTATGTATGTGTGTGTGTATGTGTATGTGTGTGTGCAGAAAGGGTCTCACTCTGTAGTCTATGCTGGCCTAAAATATACCATACAGACCAGGATGGCTCCAAATTCAGTGATCTGCCTGCCACTACCTCCTCAGTGCTGGGACTAAAAATGTGAGCTACCATGTCTGGCTAAGACTTGCTTAAAGAGCCACAGCAGACTCCCAATTCTAAAGCGGAGTTTCTTTTTACTGTGTGCCAAAACTTTTTATTTTGTCCTGATAAACTAATAATATTTATAGGAATTGAACAGATGCAACTTTAGTAAGGAAGTTTGTAAACTGATCTGAAACTGTTTGGTTGTTTTTTTTCAAGTTTTTCAAGACCCCAGAGATTCCCTTTTGTATGTGCAAGTCACTGGCACTTTGATACTGTAGGCAGTGGATGCATACTTACTACAAAAATTGGTAATGCCTGCTGTCCTATATTCTTGGAGCCTCTTGATTTCCCTCCGGAGTTCAAATTCCACTGTTTCCCCAGGAGAACAAAGGAGAAAAATTGGAAAAACAAATCAATGTCAGAGAGTTGTTGGGTATGTTTCAGTGATTCTGTAAAAGGCTGGTGACTTCATCTTAGGATACTTTTTATAACAGCTCATTAGAAATGTCTCCCAAAGCCAGGTGGTGGAGGCTCACACCTTTAATCCCAGCACTTGGGAGGCAGAGACTGGTAGATCTCTGTGAGCTCGAGGCCAGTCTGGTCTACAGAGTGAGTTCCAGGACAACCAAGACTACACAGAGAAACCCTGTCTTGAAAAACCAAAAAAAAAAATTTTTTTAAATGTAAGTATTCCTGTTCCGCCTTCTGTGTTAGCACTTCTACTCACACAGGCAAGTTCTTTGATGCATTTTGCCTCTTGATGAGGCCATGCTGCACAGGAAGGACAAAGCTTTGCTTAAGCCCTGGTTTCTTTTTAGCTTTTTCCTATAGGGACCAAAGAGCACTGCATTTTCCATGAACCAAATTGCTGCTGAGCAGACAGCTCAGAAAAAGCACTGCTGGGTTATTCTATGATAGAACAGTCCAACCTGGGTGCCTTTCAAACATGTGATGAAGGAAAGCCATCCACAGGGTGTAGCTCTCTGTGGTGACACATAAGCCGGGAATGATATAAACTAGGACAGGAAGTAAAGGATAAGTCATTCGATACCAACCACACAGAGAATGACAACCAAGCAAGGTGTTTCCTGAGGACAACCGACCTGGCTCAGATAAATGCCTAAGAAATATCTGCACCATGAGAGCATCGGTAAGGCACTTTTCTAGAAAATTACAACAACATGACAAAAAACTTCCTAGAACTAAACTGAGGAGTCAAATACATAGATCTCGTGAGGAGGGTATAGAAGTAAGATCCCAGTGCAGGCTGCCTCAAAGACTTAGGCCTTCCTGCTTAACAACTTCATTTTTTTTATAGTGGAAAATCAAATTATAATTGGGATGAATGCTCTTGGGAACAGCAAAGAAAGGCCAGAGGAAGATGGAGGTATTGTTTCCATGAGCCAACAGCCCTGTTCCCATGACTGAAACTAGTTTTAATGTTAAAATATTTATAAGCAAAACTATGATGTTTGGAATTGGCTTCAAAATAACCAGCTTATGGACAGGAGGGAAGGGAGTTCCCACTCTCTTTCAGATGAAGCTGGGCAGGTACTGTGAAGCTGGCCAGACAGACACAGGGATTAATTGTGTTGTTCCCTCTGCTTGTCAATATACTTAACAAGTCCTGGAAGAAGTAAAAACTGCTACACATGCTGGCACACATCTGCAATCCAGTTCTTGGAAGACAAAGGCAGGAGGACTGCAAGCCCTAGCCCAGCTTGAACTATTTAGAAAGTTCTAGGCCAGTCTGCGCTACATACATAGCAAGACCCTGTCTTAAAGCAAAGATTAAGGAAAAAAAAAAAAAAAAAAAAAAAAAAAAAAGAAAAAAAAAAGGCTGGGCATTGGTGGCGCACGCCTTTAATCCCAGCACTCAGGAGGCAGAGGCAGGCGGATCTCTGTGAGTTCCAGGCCAGCCTGTCTCCAGAGCGAGTGCCAGGATAGGCTCCAAAGCTACACAGAGAAACCCTATCTGGAAAAACCAAAAAAAAAAAAAAAAAAAAAAAAACAGAACACAATAACAACAAAAAAATCCCCCAAAACAATAAAGAAAAGCCCTCTACTAACTTGTAAGTTACTAAGTTTTTTCCCTTTTTGGTATGGAGGGAGGGTTGTGTCTGTGTATGGTATATACATGCACACAGAGGCCAGAGACATGGGTGTCCTGTTCCATCATTTTCCACCTTATTCTTTGGAGACAGTTTCTTACTGAGCTAGGTGTTGGCTAGCAAACCCCAGAAATAAACCATTTCTACCTCCTACAAGCACTACTGTGGACAAATCCAACATTTCATACAAGTGTTGGGATCTAAACTTAGGTCATGTTTATGCAGCAAGCACTCTTACCCACTGAGCTTTCCCCTGCTTTTAAATCTATGCACGCACGCACGCACGCACGCACAGCTCCAAAAAAACACCTACATGCATGGCTTTCAATGAACTTGTCATGTTCCACTGGTCCCACAATCCTTGCAAATCGCCTCATTGTTTCATAAAGGTCTTGGACCTCCTTGGGATACCGCCGTTCCATTACTAGAAAAAATGAAACACAATATGTCACAGAGAATGTAAGAACTTCTAAGTTTCTGGTATTTTTTTCTAATTTTTTTAATTTAAATTAAAACAATCTTATTTTACATATCAATTCCAGTTCCTTCTCCCTCCTGTCCTCCTACTCTGGTATTACTTTTTAAAACAAGAAGTAAAATACAAGGACATTTTCCTAACCTCACATGAGTAACTCATCCATTACAACATGCAAGCAAGACAGCTGAGAATGCAAATGACTAATCATAATTATAGCATCACAGTACCTCACAAAGGAATGCTGTTATCATGGAGATCATCTCTACTACCAAGTACTATTGATGTCCCTGCTCCTTCCTTCCTTCCTTCCTTCCTTCCTTCCTTCCTTCCTTCCTTCCTTCCTTTCCTTCCTTCATTCCTTCCTTCTTCCTCTCTCTCTCTCTCCTTCCCTCCCTCCCTTCCTTTCTTTTTCTTTCTTTAGGTTTTTCAAGACAGGGTTTCTCTGTATTGCTTTAGAGGCTGTCCTGGAACTCACTCCGTAGACCAGACTGGCCTCAAACTCACAGAGATCTGCCTGCCTCTGCCTCCTGGGTGCTGAGATTAAACGTGTGTGCCACCAGTGCCCGCTTGCTGTGTCTTTGAATCTGCATAGGACAAGGCAGTGGACCAGGCACTGCTGTCACAAGAGAGAAGAGAATTAAAGGCAGAACTTGTGTTATCAGACACAACTCTGGCTAAAATTTTGGCATGGATTATTGCAGGAAAACAAGGAAAGCAAAGACATAAGAAACCTTATGGCTGGTGTAGAAGCACAGCCTATAATCCCAGTACTTGAGGTATAGGCAGAAGGACCATCACAAGCCCGAGGCCAGCCTTTCTCTAGAATACTGACTTACAAGCCAGCCAGAGCAAATAGCAAAACCTTGTCTCAAGAAACAGAACAAAACCAAAAAACACCAGAAAAGGTCAATTAACCTGGAAAAACTATGTGCCTATCTCATCTGGAATATCCTGTGTGACAAGTTGATTCGTGCAGCACCGTAGAAGGCACTCTTCCAACTGTGAGGCATCCCCAACCCCTTAGATTTTTTTTTTACAATTTTTTTTGTTTTAAATATGCACAAGTGTTCTGCCTGTATGTATTTATGTGCATCACGTGTGCCCACAGAGGTAAAAACAGGGCATCAAATCCCCTGAAACTGGAATAATAAATAGATGGGTGTGAGTCACCAGGTAGGTGCTAGGACCCAAACCCTGGCCCTCTGCAAGTGCAACAAGTGCTCTTAACTGCTGAGCCATTTCTGCAGCCCTACAAAAATGTTTTTATAACCTGTGACCAAGGTTATGTTTAACACATAATTTCAAACATGACTGTCTAGAAAATGATCCATTAATATTCATGCTGTAATTACTATAACAATTAATTCTTAGGCAATATTGTTGACTATAAATGAATAGCTTTTCACTGTCACCATGGGCCAGAGCTGCCTTGAACACTTTTGGTTTTGTTTTGTTTTGGTTTCTGTACAAGGAATCAACGTCACCGCAAACATGTTAGACACCCCTCTACTACTGAGCTACCCCCAAGTTCTGCATCTGAATTTTCAAATCTTCCTAGGTAATTCTAGCTAGCATGCAATGTGGATTATGAGCACTCCCACAATGACCTGAAACTACTCAACAGTGTTGGAAAAATTTAGAATAAAGAAAAATCAGCTCATACTCACATCGGAACTTTCTAAGGTTGACTAATCCATGATCTCTTATAATCCTAGAATGAAAAACCATAATAATCTATATTAAAAGTTTCATATTTAATGTCTTCTATATGTTACAGTTTTTATTACACATCCTAAATATTAAGAAGTAGAATATCAGGGTCCAGAGAAGTTAAGTCTCCACACATTTCTGAATTGGCCTCTAAGTGGAGAATCACACACTGTCCTTCTTGAGGCATAGAGGACTCTCACAGATGACTGTTACCATTCGCAAATGCTGAAAAAACGTGTTTGTTAAGATGGTTGAGAAGGAAATCTGTGGACATCATGAGACTAATTTACACAATTTGTAGAAATGATAATCAAGATCAGTCATTTAAGGGAAACTACTAGCCACAAAAGTACACACTGATCACACATTAAGCATTTACAACCATACATTTACACACTTCGAAGCCACTTGAAGTAAATATAGATTGCCATGTTTAAATGGAAGATCATTATAAAATATACGATTTAACAGCAACTCTCAACAATCAAGTTCCGAAAGGTCACATGTAAAGCCACAAGTAGAGTGTTCTTAGACAACATGCACCCAGTCCAAAAGTCAGAGAAAACAGGATGGCTTTTCTGTACTTACTTTTTTCGTCTTTGCCTCTCTTTTAACCTGGAATGATAGATATCCACCACAGCTATCTTCAGAGCTATAAATACAAATACACATATAAATAATAGAAATAAAAGTCAATACAAAAAACCCTGCCAAACAATTATTTCTTTTTAAAATTATTTTTATTTAAATTAGACAATTATTTCTAAGGGAGGGTGCTGACCCAGAGTTTTGCTATATGGGCTGGCTTTGAACTTAAAGACATCTTTCCTCTTGCCTCTGCCTCCTGAGAGCTGGGATTATAAGCATTTACCACCATGCCTGGCTTACCCAAAACTTAACTATTCCATGAAAAATATCCTAGCACACTAAATTTCTCTATCAGTAAATAACAAGTGTTAATCATTATTTTGGTAGCACTGGCAACCAAACCAGACCAGACAAGTTCTGTACCACTAGCTGTACCTCCAGTTCAAAAAAATGAGTGTTGCTCTAAATGCACAGGATTAAGCTCAAGAGACAATGACAGGGCAGCATTGATGGACAATGTTGGCGTGTTCCTAGAGTAACATTTTCAGTTGGGTGACAGCAGCTGTTTACAGTGCTGACTTCTGCATTCTGTGATGAAAAGATGCATTAAGCAGCTTAACCACAGTATAAGCCAGGTCTTACTTGCCTGCTCTTGCCCCAACCCTTTCTAGCTTTAGTCTCAGGGTAAATAAGAATAGGGTGAGCTCTTTCCTGCTCTTTCTTTCCCTGCCATGCTATTCCCATCTTCAAAGTCCCTCAGGTTTCTGCTCTGGCCTCTCTTTTCACTCCTCACCTCACCCATTCAAGCTCTTTGGTTCCCAGGGTTCCAAGTTCCATCAGACTATACCATCTAAAACTCTAACAACTATTTTAAGCATCACATCCTCTTGGATATCCCTATTTACATGGCTTCCATTGCAATCTTACATATTCTGCCTCTTTCCCATCTTAAAACTCTTGCCTTGGTTAACAGCATTACAGTAAAGCTAGTTGTCTGAAACAGAAACCAACCTGGAACTTCTTTCCCCTCTTCCTATATAGCTAGCTAGAGTCTTATCTAAACATCTAATGTTTCCCCCTACATATCTTTCTGTCTAATACCATCACTCAACTTGGGCATCTTGTCATCTTGATGCCTCCTTACAGAAGTACATTATCAGACTTACTGACTATGGTCCCTGCCTTCTTCAATTCCCTTCCTCCAAATGGGACTGAGAGTATTATTTTACAACACAATTTGATGGTACAGTTCCTCTGCTTCCAATTCTTCAGTTACAGACCTCCCCTTCCCCCCTGAACAGGAGGTAAAGGTCTACATGGTTTAAATGGCCTTCCACTGTCTTGTTGCCTATCATTCCCTCATAGGCCCTCTCTATTCCATACTCAGAAAGCACCAGCCCCAGATCACACAGCTGCTAAGAACACATCAGAGATCTAAATGCAGGTGACCTGGGTCCAGAGCTGTAAGGAAAACAATGAAGCTGGGCATGGTATCTCATGCCTTTAATTCTTTGCACTCAGGGTGCAGAGGCAAGTGGATCTCTGAATTTGAAGCTAGCCTGGTTTACAGACTGAGTTCCAGAAGAGGCTATAAAGAGAAACCCTGTCTCAGAAAAACAATAAGCCTTCCACGTGTTGGCTATCTGTTAGTGGCTTTACTTTCTCTGTTACCCCTATCCTAAATCTGGCTTATTAATAGTATATTAATAAAAAATTTAGTCTTTAAAAAAAAACCCACAGGCAGTTTATAATTAGAGGACCTCTAGGGTTACTAAATGAAGACTAATTATTAGCAATTCTAGAAGAAACCACGAGTAAGACATAACTTAGCACTACGCTGCTTAATAACCACCCTTCTGTTTAGAGTCTGAAAGCACTTTAATTTAATGACTTCAGTACGTTCTGGAACTATCTTAAGAACTTGTTGTCTCCTAAGTTTTATGTAATGTAGTGTGTGTTCATTACTGAATACATTCATGGAAGGAAGAAGTCCCAGCATTGCAAAGCAACCTGCCACATGTCTTTTGAACAACTGAAGTACACAATCCAAGTGTCAGGAAATATAATCTTTAAAAATAGACCAGCTTTTCTACCAATGAATTTGACTATGTATGGAAATATACATTTATCTTCATTCTAAATTAGAGCCCAAAGCCCCTGGAATGTTGGGAATGCAAACTCATCTTTACCCCTAGTACAGAGATCCAAGTTCAAGGTTAGCCCAGGATGGCAATGAGTCATGTCCTACTAGTTTTAAACACTTTATTCACACAAAATCTTACTAAGCACAGTAAGTCAGACCTTATCTGGCTGAACCTACTCAAGGCCCAGCTAATGTCCCAAGCAGTTGTTCCTGAAGGTTCCTCCACAGAGACAGTTAGAAGTCCAAATTTCTACTCAAACCAGACTGTATGGTAGAAGGCAAAAAAGACTAATGAAGTACAGGATATAATGACTTCTTTTACTGTATGAAGGCAAATAAAAGTCTCAAGCTATGTACAATCCTGGTAGGCTGGGGGTAATATAATAAATTTTAACTGGGCATGGTAGAATATATATGCAATCCTCCTAACACTTGGAAGATAGTGACAAAAGTATTAGCATTCTAGTCCAGCCTATGCTATACGAAAACCTGTCTCAAATGTGTGTGTGTGTGTGTGTGTGTGTGTGTGTGTGTGTGTGTGTGTGTGTGTGCGCGCGCGCGCGCGCGCGCGCATACATGCATACATACATACATACATACATACATACATATTTAAGGAGATGGATAGGTTTTCAAATCTTTAGGTAACAAACTTGTGGGTCTTTCCTTCCTTCCTTTCTTTCTTCTTTCTCTTTCTTTCTTTTTGGAGACGCTCTTACTATATGGCTCTGGCTGGCCTCGAACTCACCAGGACCTGGTTGCCCTCAAACTCAAAGAGATTTGCTTGTTTCTGCCTCCTCAGTGCTGGGATCAAGGCATGTGCCACCACCACCTGGCAGCATTAAAAACTCTTAAGAATGAAATCTTTCTTGATTTGGGGCTTGTTCTGTGTAACAGTCCTGCTACCCCAGGGCAATTGACACCCTGCCTCTGATTAACAGAGGGTTGGCAGGCAGGTTGTGGAAGGAGAAGGGGATCTGAAAGGAAGCATCTCTGTATGTAGATCTTTGTATGTAGCATGAAGTTTCTTACAAAAATGGAAGGACTGAGATGTAACAATTCCAAATCTAAGGGAACAAAAGCAATAATAGTGGAAACACTTGGAGAACTCACATTTATGTTCTTTAAATTCTTCACTTCACTTATCTCCCATTTAGATAAATTCTATACAAAAGAAGTATCTTGGAGATCAGTGCAAATTAGGGATACTGGGTTGTTTTGTTTTGTTGTGTTTTTGTTTCTCAAGACAGGGTTTTTCTGTGTAGCTTTGGAGCCTGTCATGGAACTCACTCTGTAGACCAGGATGGCATCAAACTCACAGAGATCTTCCTACCTCTGCCTCCTGAGTGCTGGAACTAAAGGTGTACAACACCACACTTGACACAAATTAGGAATACTTTTGATAAAATCATTTCTGTAATTTTGTAAAACACTAACTTTACCATGTTGTTTCCCAAGACTTGTGTAGGAATGACTAAATTAAAACAGAAAAAGCCTTGAGACTGTACTACAAAAATAATCTATAAATAAATATTGCTAACCACTGGTTCTACTGCTTGATCATTTCAGTGCCACTGGCTCCAGGCAACAAGGAAAGAAAAGAAATAGCAGCAATAGGAGGAGAACTGGAATTCTCCCAGAGAAAAATTAGTATTTGAAACTACCCCCTTTCCTTATAAAGCACACTCAACAACAAAGATTGCAAGATCTTAACAGCACCAACAACCCAGGGAGGCAGAGCAAGCAAAATGAAACAGAATCATTAGCTCACATTCCATTCCAAGCAACTTGGAGCTCCAAGTACAAGTTGCCAGACAAACCGGCCAGAGACCACTAAATAGAACCACCCAGAATGTACCCACTGACACCAGGCCCTGAAATCTCAGCTCTGGGGGAAAGAATAGTCGCCCTGTGATTACACTGGGGACTGATAGTTTCCAAATGGCTGGCCTTAAAATATTTCAAGAAGTGGGCAGAAGACAGAGGCAGCTCCTTCCCACTGCAATGTATTTCTAACATTGTTCAAAATAGCTAGCAACATGTTTCTGTTTTCTTGACAGAAGGCACTTACTGCTTGCTTGGCAAGAAATTAACTGAGAGGACTGAACTGCAGAGAGGCCACCAGAATCCTCACTGCAAGGACACAAAAACAGTTAGACCCATGACTCAGGTAATCCCCAGAAGCAAAGCTTTCTAAATCACACCTGTAATCCCAGAACTTGGGAAGCAGGA